>NC_069733.1:16861009-17161009 GCF_027358585.1 Pangasianodon hypophthalmus | reverse complement strand
CGTAGGGTTGGCCTCGTCTACTGGAGCTGGCACAATCTCTATGTGCCTCGGGATGGATAGAAGAAGGGAAACAAGTGGAAAGGAATTAGCGTAGCTGCTGTTCATAATATTAGTAAGCACTAAATCATAATGTGCAATTAATCAGATGTACTGAAGTACAAGGTTATGGTGTGAGTTAAGTGTATGCCTGGCTAAAGATATATGTCTTTAATCTACGTTTGAACTGGGAGACTGTGTCTGAGCCCCGAACACTGTCAGGAAGGCTATTCCAAAGTTTAGGAGCTAAATACGAAAACGCTCTACCTCCTTTTGTAGACTTTGATATTCTGGGAACTACCAGAAGTCCAGAGTTTTGAGATCTTAAGGAGTGTAGTGGATTGTGACGTGTTAGAAGACTGGCTAGACACGTGGGAGCTAAACCATTTAGAGCCTTGTACGTAAGTAGTGCTAGTTTATAATCAATTCTAAACTTAACAGGTAGCCAGTGCAGGGATGCTAATATTGGGGTTATGTGATCATCTTTTCTTGACCTAGTAAGAACTCTGACGGCTGCATTCTGGACTAATTTTAGCTTGTTTACTGAAGATGCAGGACAGCCACCTAGCAATGCATTACAATAGTCCAGTCTGGAGGTCATGAATGTATGAACTAGCTTTTCTGCATCAGATACAGATAAAATGTTCCTAAGCTAGGCAATGTTTCTAAGGTGGAGTATTTTAGAGTGTAAAGGTACAGTTCAGCATAAACATTTTAGAGCGAAAAGGTACAGTTCAGCGTAAACGTTTTAGAGCGTAAAGGTACAGTTCAGCGTAAACGTTTTAGAGCGTAAAGGTATCATTATTATTTAAATCCTTGTGTAGTGAAAAACATGGCATTTTCCTCAGGCTTCTTTACATTATTTACATACGGTACAGTAAGACCTCAATATTTTCAACCTTATTTTTTATTCTTCTGTGATTATTTTACTCCTACGATCGTCTCCTCAATATTTTCAGCCTGCATGAATATCCCTTAGGCTAGACAGAGTAAAAGGGATCATTTATTATTTCTGTTCCTTCCTGTAGGAACGAGTGAGGCGAGTTTCCCATCAAGGCTTAATGAGGTAAAAAAACCTTACCGTTGAAGCCAAAGAGCAGTAAAGGCCTCGCAGAGTGACAGCAGAGCTGCATTATTACAGCCTCTTAGGGAACGAAAAGAAGAAACTCACAGTGAAAAGCAGTGCTAGTAGAGTGGCTCAGCTGATTTATATACTCTGTGTAATGGTGCCTTTACATTAAATAGCAGCGGTGGGAATGTCTTTAGATGAGAATATTAAAGCAGTCAATGATTTAATATATGACTTAGAAATGTTCTTAGAAATGCACCTTGATTTGGTGTTGTTTAGGGATGGAATCTGAATATGATATAGATATAAATACACATACATATAGAAGGGAAAGTTTTTATAGGGCATCTGGTTAAGACTAGTGAGTGGGATGTTTTACGAGGGCTGCAAGACTCGAGACATTTTCTGTATTGACTTGGACTTGGGCATTAGTCTCACTAAATATGGTCTTGGTCTCGACCAAGAGTTTGTAAAAAGGTTTGTGTTATCTCTTGTGCACAAAGTCTGACAAGAAGTAATCTTTTTTTCTAGAAAACAGCCTAATCATTGGCACAATGCATGAATGAAGACAACTAGTTGAAGTAAAGGCTTGACCTTGAAAAGGATTTGATGTTTTTTAGTCTCAATCTCATAATGCAGTAAAATGTGAAAAAAATGGAAGTAAAGTTTAGGCCACGTCCATTTCAAGATTAAATCCAAATACAGATACAGATACACATAGTGTCATTGTGTCACACCCCTAATGTTGTGCAAAACAATGGGTGGACACACCCCCTTCCTTAGGACTGAAAGGGGCAGAGGCCACACCCTCTTTATTAGGACTGAAAGGGGCAGAGGCCACACCCCCTTCCTTAGGACTGACAGGGGCAGAGGCCACACCCCCTTTACACCTTTTTCTGAACCATTGCAATATTTACTCAGTGATACATGACTATCCCGCTTACACAGATATCAGTGTGATAGGTATTCACAAACTGAGCTAAAATATTATCTTCTCAGTTTGAAACAAAAGATTAGATCCATGGTTTAAAGCTCTGTGTCTCTCTGCTGTTGAGATTGAAGTGTAAATTATTTGGAGAGTGAATGATAAAAATCAAAGGTTTATCAGCAGGAGCTTTAGGAAACATCAGGCAGGAACATGGCATCACATGTGGATTTAAATGTGAACTTCATTAACTAAACACAGAGGGGGTTCGTACTGATACACTGGTGCATGCCGTCCATCACAAACACACCATCCTCTGAGATTTTATATCAGAAATACAACAACACTGACATTTTCTTAATCCCCTTGTTGTGTTCGCTACTTAGTAACCTACTGTGGCTTTTATAGCACTTTATACCTCACTGCTGTTGAATTCTCAAATCTGATTTCTTTGGTAACAGCATACACAGAGACTTGTACAGTGGACTTTCCACATAAAATGGATTAAAAAAAAACATGTAATTGTTGATATGGTGAAGTTTTCTGTAAGGAGACGTTTATTTAACCTTTATGGAAGGAGTCATCAGTGTCAGCGCTTTGTTAGAGGTAAAGATGTAATTTTAAGTTTTCTGACATCTTCAAGACAGAGGAGTTTATGGTTTTATGGTTTCTCAGTAATGTGACAAGCTGCTTTTTTTTTTGTCTTATCAAAGAGAGGCTTTTTATAGCTATTATATTGTAACAGGAACGTGTTTCTTGGAAATTCCATAATATTAAACATAACTGTAGTTATTTTCGTTTTTTTTTTAAAAGGGTGATAACAGTAACTCTGCTTCATCACTCCACCTCATAGTAGTTACTGTGAAATTAGTAGTTAATGAGTAATAGCAATTACTGTGTAATAATAGTTGCTAAGTAATTAGTAGTTACTGAGTAATTAGTAGTTATTGAACAAGTAGTAGGTACTGAGTAATAGTTACTGAATAGTAGTATTTACTGACTAATTAGTAGTTACTGAGTAATTAATAGTTAGAGAGTCATAGTCACAGTGAGTAATAGTAGTTTCTGAGAAATTAATAGTTACTGAGTTATTGAGTAGTTATTGAGTTATAGTACTTACTATGTAATAGTAGTTGCAAGTAGTTACTAATACTAATTACTAAATAATATGAAAAACATGTATCTCTGCTTTTTCACTTTTTTCAGTATATGAGCAGCTTCCACTGAAAGAAAAATAAGAGATTGATGGAATAGAAATTTGCCAAAATTGCATTTTTAATGCAGTTATTTTTTCCCCTAAATTTACTTTTGTCTCAGGTTCAGAACAACCTGAACATCATCTCAGTAACACAAATTGAATTTGTTGAAGCTCATCAGCGAAACAGAGCTAAGCACATGAAGTTTTATCTTCCAGAAATTATTCTAATAAAAAAAAAAAAAAAAAAAAAAAAAAAAAAAAGATAATTTTCACACATCACGCTAAAGTGTACTTGAAGGGTTATTGTCAGTCAGATTGCTGGATTCCTGATTCTTCTCCACATGCGTACCAGAGCGCAATTTTCCTCTCGACCGAACCCCCCCCCCACAGGGCGATCGCACACCATTAATAAAATGCAAACTTATCAAAGTCAAACCTTCATCACTAAAATTAAATCATTTCAAGCTTGACTGGCTCTCCACCTCCCTGCCGCCTCTTCATTTCTCATTTCCCTCCCGCACCCATCCTTGTTCTCACGAAGACGACCTGCCACTCATGTGAAATCGCTCTCATTTGCATAACTGATGCCTCATTTGGGGCTCACGTCTGTTTCTGTAGCCGTGTCACGCGTGCTCTGATGCGCAAGCAAGCGCGATAATGGACAGACGAAGCTCGATTTAGAGGTCACAACAAGCAGTGAAGTCCAAGTGTGGCCTGAGGTTGACATTATCTCCGTCCTTCATCCTTTCTGCCATCAGATGTTGAATTATATTGGTGTTTATTAGCTACGTACTAACATCCAGGTGACATCCACAAGGTAAAGTATGACAAAGCGTAGCTGAATTATAAAATGCATCAGGAGAGAAAATGTTAAACATGACAAGCTGCATTTTTTTGTCGTTAACATTAGCTTCATTAAATGTAGCAATAAACAGTTAAAAATTTTGTTCTTTAATAAATAAAAAAATTGTAATTGCTGTGGTTTAAGAGGAATAAAACACTTCAGGACATGCTGTTAGAGGAAAATAATCAACTTTGTTGTAATTCGCTTCATCACACCAACCTCTCACTGGTTCCTGTAACAGCACACTCCCCCAGTCATTTTATTTAATGATCATTTCTTCTGGTTTCCCAGCAGACCTGATTGTGTTGGTTATTTTGAACCAGAATGGATGTAGAGACAGGAAGTGAGCAGTGAGTAGACGAGGGTTTGTCTGAGAGTCACTCAGTGTGGATCGTAGTTTCAGATTGTGAAGTTTATCGCTCATGACGTTCCAGCAGTGGACGGTTTCGCTTGAGCACTGATTAGGGAAAGTGAGGTTGACACGCTGGCGCTCTTTTCTCTCAGTTTGTACTAAGCGTCCTTTCCTCATTAGCCACATTTTCTCTTGTCCCTCCTTTGTGCTGACAAATGCCATCAGGGAAACAGAAAGTGACACCAAGAGACTTCTTTGCACCTAATTTTTCGGGTTTTTTTTTTTTTAGAGGAGAAATTAGGCTTTGAATGAAGTTTTTTCCCTGATGTTAACTTAAAAAACCCTGATTTTCCAATTCAGACCTCTTCAAGTATCCTGTCCTAGCTCTAGCTCATTAGCCACATGTTTGTTTAACCTTTAGATAAGGGAATTCATATAATCATTTCAATTGCTTCTCATTCAAGATATGTAGAGCGCTTATGGCTTTGAACATGTCCAAGTGTCCTTTATTAGTGCTAGCTCATTAGCCGCATGTTTAGCCACACTGCCTTAAACTGACAAACCTCTTTGGCGAAATAGGAAGTGAAAAAAAAGGACTTCAAATAATCATTTAATTCCTACTCATTAAAGATTTTTATACAGCTTTTAGCACTTTGAACATGTCCGAGTGTCCTATACTAGCACTAGCCACATTTTTGCACGTCCTGCTTTATACTGACAAATCTTTTTCAAGAAACAGGAAGTAAAAAATATTTCATATAGCATTTAAGGCTTTAAACAGGTCTATGTGTCCTTTCCTAGCACTAGCTCATTAGCCACAAGTTTAGCCACTCTGCTTTATACTGACAGAGAGGCTAAGGAGAGAAAGGAAATGTCTGAGAACTTCAGGTAATTGTTTAAATCTTTTTTATAGAAGATTTTTTAGCACATTTGTGGCTTTGAACATGTCCAAATGTCCCTTCACAGCTAGCTCATTAGCCACATTTTTGCCCATTTTATTTTATACTGACATACCTATTTTGAGAAACAAGTGTCACTTCCTAGTGCTAGCTCATTAGCCATATTTTTCCCGTCCTACTTTATGCTGACAAAACTATTTCGAGAAACAGGAAGTGAAAGGGATTTTACAAAATACTTCATGTAGCATTTAAGGCTTTAAAGGGACTTTTAATAATAGTTCATTCTTGAAGAGTTAATTCTCTTAGAGCGTTACCTAGCACTAGCTCATTAGCCACATTTTTCCCCACCCTGTGCTACCATGACAAACTTTTTCATGAAACAGAAAGTAAAGTGCGCCCTTCAGATAATTGTTCAGTTCCTTCTTACTGAAGAATTTGAACAAGTCCAAGTGTCCTTTACTAGCACTAGCTCATTAGCCACATGTTTGCCTGTCCTAATTTATACACTGACAAAAAAAGAAGCCAGAAGCTGAAAGGGAGTTTATATTTTATACTTTTTTATTCCTTTTTATTAAAGATTTTTAAAGCATGGTTAAAGCAAAGGTTTTGAACATTTCCAAGTGTCCTTTCCTAGCACTAGCTCATTAGCCATCTTTGATCGCCCCACTTTACACTGACAGACCTCTGGAGATACAAGAAGTAAAAAGGGACTTTTTAAGTTAATTGCTTAACGCTCTCAAGTGAAAATTAGCCTTTTTTTCATTTATCAAAAAAAATTGTGCTTCCCTTTAAGTATTCGTTCCTAGCATAAGTTTATTAACCAGTGGCAAATCTCTTTTGGGAAAATGAAAGTAAAAGCTGAAAGTAATTTAGTTTATATCTTTCTAATTGAAGACTTCAGAATCTTCTCTTTCTACAAAATGGTTATCAGTCACAGCTAACAGGGTATTTTTCAAGTTTCCACAGAGGCAAAGAATTTTCAGGGAGATAAATCTAATTTCCAGCTAAAAAAGGAATTAAACAATTAGCTGAAGTCAGTTTTTACTTCCTGTAGGTTTTTCTATGAAAAGTAAGATGAGTGGAAAAGAGGTTAAGGAGCTAGAAAAGTATTAGAAGAGGACTGTTGGTCATGTTGAAATGTCATAAGCTGTAAATCTTCATGCAGCTAAACACAGAGTCACAATACTCTACATACAGAAACCCAACAGTGTCCTGACTAATCTTATAACAGACTTGTGGCGATGAAATAATTCATTTGTTTATACTGATTGAAAATGTCTGATAAGTCGATTTCCATTCTGCTGGTGGAACAGAATGCCAGTGCACTGCGAGAAAGTGTTGATATCAGCTTTAATCTGTTATAAGGTATACACCAATCAGCCATAACATTAAAACCACTGACAGGTGAAGTGAATAACATTATCTTGTTACCATGGCACCGGTCAAGGGGTGGGATACATTAGGCAGCAATTGAAAAGTCAGTTCTTAAAGTTGATGTGTTGGAAGCCGGAAAAATGGGCAAGCGTAAGGATCTGAGTGACTTTGACAAGGGCCAAATTGTGATGGCTAGATGACTGGGTCAGAGCATCTCCAAAACGGCAGGTCTTATGGGGTGTTCCCGGTATGCAGTGGTTAGTACCCACCAAAAATTGTCCAAGGAAGGACAACCAGTGATCCAGCAAAGGGTCATGGGCACCCAAGGCTCATTGATGTGCATGGGGTGTGAATTCTAGTCAGTCTGGTCTGATCCCACAGAAGAGCTACTGTAGCACAAATTGTTAAAAATGTTAATGATGGCTGTGATAGAAAGGTGTCAGAACACACAGTGCATCACAGCTTGCTGCGTATGGGGCTGCATAGCTGCAGACCTGTCAGAGAGCCCATGCTGACCTCTGTCCACGGCCGAAAGTGCCTACACTGGGCACTGCACCATGAAGCAATGGAAGAAGGTGGTCTGGTCTGATGAATCATATTTTCTTTTACATCACGTCAAGAGCCTGGTGAGTGTACATCCCTTACCTGGGGAAGAAATGGCACCGGGATGCACTATGGGAAGAAGGCAAACCGGGAAAGAGTTAGTGTGATGCTCTGTGTGCAATGTTCTGCTGGGAAACCTTGGGTTCTGGCATTCATGTGAATGTTAATTTGACACATACCACCTACCTAAACATTGTTGCAGACCAAGTACACCCCTTCATGGCAACGGTATTCACTAATGGCAGTGGCCGCTTTCAGCAGGATAATGCGCCCTGACACACTGAAAAAATTGTTCAGTAATGGTTTGAAGAACATGACAAAGAGTTCAAGGGGTTGACTTGCCCTACAAATTCTCCAGATCTCAATCTGATCGAGCACCTTTGGGATGTGCTGGACAAACAAGTCCGATCCATGGAGGCCCCACCTCGCAACTTACAGGACTTTAAGGAACTGCTGCTAATGTTTTGGTGCCAGATACCACAGTACACCTTCAGAGGTCATGTGGAGTCCATGCCTCGATGGGTCAGAGCTGTTTTGGCAGCACAAGGGGGACCTACCCAATATTAGGCAGGTGGTTTTAATGGTATGGCTGATTGGCGTAAGTATACTGTTTATGTGAACACTCTGATTACTCCCTAAAGCAGATAATGACCGTGTTATTAGTGTGCATGTAAATCCACTTGAATATGCCTTTAAGACTCTTAGAAAATGAATTTCTCAGGGCGAAATATTTTTCTTGAGCTCACAGTGTAACCTGAAGTCTATTTAATCCACTCCGCCTGCTCAATTGGTCTTGTACCTAATTATATTTGCACCCCGAAGCCTCTTTAGTTTTGGCAATCATTCCAAGTTGTGAGCCTTTAATTATTTGCAATTAGCTTCCATTATTGATCTAAAACTTTGCTCATTAGCCTGGAGTTAATATAATTATTACATGCCTTCTATGTTTTCTGGCTCTTATTGATGTAATTATATGGGGAGCAAACTGCAAAGACTTCAAGGTCCAAATAAGAGAAAGCACAGAGAGCAAGTGAAGAACAACAAGCTACAATCCTCGAGCTCTTTGCATGACATCAGCTTCTGCACCGCTTTCACATTACGGATAACAGAATAATCCGTTACCCTCGAGAGAAATTGGATGAACCTGCATCACATAAAATAGAGATGGAAGGATTAAATAACCAGCCAGGGAGGGTTACATCCAGCAAATGAGACAATTTATTAGGCATCTAAGAGAAAAAGAGAGGTCACCATCTCTTTAATAAACACGTCCAGGTGGAAAGCAGTAATTACAGAGTGTTTACAAGTGCTAAGACGGGCCAGTGCCCACCATGATGAGGAGTGAATGCAATCATTAGGGCGGGCATGGCATTTTACTGATTCTCTTATGGATAGAGAGTGTAAGATGTCAAGGCAGATCATAACTTTAATTCGCTTAGAGTCAGTGACTTTTAATGCACATTTATAGGATCTTTCTCTCCTCCCAAGATGTTACGATGAATAAAATATTCCATTCCATTAAATAATAATACAATACAGAGCTGATTCACATAGCTTGAAAGAGTGTAGCTGGGACTGATAAGCTACTGATTTGCTGGGCAAATAAGCTACCTCCTTTACTAGGACTGACAGGTAGAGGAGCCATGCCGCCTTCAATGGGGCTGACAGGTACAGAAGCCATGCCTCCTTACTGGGACTCTTAGACACAGGCCACACCTCCTTCACAAACCTCCGTTATTTACACTGACATGTACAGAGCCATGCCTACCTCCTTCACTGAGGCTGACAGGCAAATAAGCCATGCCCCTTTCACTGAGACTTCCAAGCAAATAAGCCACGCCTCTTTCTTGTGACTGACAGATACAGAGAAGCAAAGGAAGAGAAACTTAATTAATCCATCCATCCATCCATCCATTTTCTGTACCACTTATCCTACACAGGGATGTGGGGAGCCTGGAGCCAATCCCAGGGGACTCGGGCACAAGGCCGGGGGACACCCTGGACAGGGTGCCAACCCATCTCAGGGCACAGTCACGCATACACCCATTCACACACAACGGACAATTTGGAAATACCAATCAGCCTACAGTGCATGTCGTTGGACTGGGGGAGGAAACTGGAGTACCCAGAGGAACCCTCGAAAGCTCAGGGAGAACATGCAAACTCCGTGCACACAGGGTGGGGGCGAGAATCGAACTAAGCCACCGTGCCCCCAAACTTAATTGATAATATTCATAAATAATAATCACTAGTAATAAAAACTTCTTTCTCCTGAATTCATTTCCTCACCGTCACTAAACAACTTTTCCCTGATACACGTTGTTCTGAATCCGTGCAGCCATAACGTAAACATCGTGGAACGGTTTGGTTCCGCGGTTGTTAGACAAAGCAGCTGGCTACAAATGAACTCCTCCAACTGAGCTGACCTGCTGCTGTAATTCTCTGAGGCGAGCCATAAATCCTGCTCCGACAGCCATCAACTCTCCATCTGTAACTCCACACACATACACACACACACACACACACACACAGGTGGTGGAGAAACAGCAGCTTCCTTTTGGACAGGATTAATGTGCAGAGCTCAGCGTGGGGCTTCAGAGACACACAGAACACACACACTGAGGCAAGGGAGATTTCCCATCCACCTGCTCTCATGTGGATTTTGGATTCTCCGATAAAGCTGAGTGGACTTTATACAACTATCAAAATCGGAAAAATCTCTGTCCTACATGATGTTTCATGCTTTAAAGAGATAAAGATAAATCTTCATAAATGCTCTCGTATGCATTGTAGCTCATGTTTTTAATAGTAATATGACTATAATGTAGTATATCTAATGTTTATAGAAGCTGTAAATCTAGCTAGCTAACATATCAGAAACTTGCTAATTAGCATTACTCATGTTTCTTGTGAGGAAACCCACACAGACACAAGGACAACACGTCACAGTTTTCATATAGAGTAACAGCAGGCTGCTCCACTGTGTACATACTGTATATGAACATATTTCCAGCAAGTAGCAAGCGAGCTAGCTAAGAAATCCTTACAGCAGCTGCTTACAGTATACAAGATCAACATTGCTAATTTGCAGCCTTTCCGTGCTAAACA
This sequence comes from Pangasianodon hypophthalmus, assembly GCF_027358585.1. Taxonomy (NCBI): domain Eukaryota; kingdom Metazoa; phylum Chordata; class Actinopteri; order Siluriformes; family Pangasiidae; genus Pangasianodon; species Pangasianodon hypophthalmus. The sequence continues at coordinate 17,150,601 of NC_069733.1, read as the reverse complement.
GTACAGTTCAATGAGAAAACACTAAATGTCAGGATCTTGTAGTTACAGATAGCACACGTACAAACGTGCAAATTGCAATGCTTGTTTTGCTAATTTCAAAGGTGTCAGGACAGCATTGTTTTACATTTTCCTTTCAGCCATGTTTGAATTTAATGTGTGATTTAAACTAATCACTGCTATAATAAACCAGCGCCCCCTCCTGGCGATGGCTGATTTACAGTACATTTAAATTTACATCATTTAGCAGATGCCCTTCTCCAGAAGTGCTTTGTAGTCTCTATCAGTAAACATCCTCATGCTAGCTTGCAAGGTCTCCATAATCTCTCAGTGTGATTAGCAGATTTACCTCAAAATTCCTTGATATCTTTAATTGTTATAAAATACATTGAACATTTATTGTTTGGTTTAGCCAGTAACACATGTGTAGTTTGTTTAATGTTATTGTGATGACCATGAGGGAGAATATTGAAGGACATACATTAACAGTGACCATAAACAATGTTGCGCTGACATTTTCCCAATTAGCAAATGAGCTAAATATTTAGGTGGATGCTGTTCTGATGTTCCCCAGATGTCTGAGTTTGATCTTGTTCAATCCATTAAGATGCTAGAGTTGTTGCTAGTTTTTGTTAATCATCCTTTAGGCTTTAGCATCGGTTATCTTCAGGATCATGTGCCGCTTAACATTTTTGAGAATTGTGTAGGTAGCAATGCAGCAATTTTTTTTTCTTATATCAGGGTGTCAAACTCCAAATGTGCCCTTAGATCTAAGTAGGTAATGTTTGGTCTGCAGGCCATGAGTTTGACACATGTCTCAAATTCCTCCTCCCAGAGAAGCAGTCTGGATAAGTTAAACTCCTGAAGCATTTGGTTTTATTATGCATCATGCTAGGTGAAATACATGAGTATCAAGAACAAGAGTTATACATTGTGTTCACGTGATCAGGTATTCAGCTTCATCACATTACTCAAGTGAAACTCTTAATAGGATCATTTTAGTTCGAAACCTGCATGCAAATTATTACAATTTTTCACACTTTAATGAAAAATATGTGAAGGATTCCAGATTACCTTGATCACCTCCGTTATTAACAAAGGAGAGAGAAATGATTTTTTTTTTTTTATCAGTTCTACAGAAGTGTGAAAATCCCTTAAAAAACTGTCTTGACACATTAAAAAAGCTTTCCTTGCATGCAGCTCGACAGATGTTCCATGTCACATCCCTCAAGCTACCGCTGCTTTTCCACCAGATTGTTCCATAAATCAAGCGGTCGCCTTTTTACACAAACTACATCCATATTTTATCCGTTATTTCTCGCCCTTGTAAAAAAGTGCTTGGCGAGGCTCTGAATTATTCACAGTGCTGTTTTGCATAGTAAAGGCCAGCTGTGAGAAGAGGTGAACCTCAAGTCATCGATGACACAGCCGCCGCCGTCACTTTTTCACCCATTCGCCCTTTCATCGAGCTAATTAGCGTATCGGACTCTCGACAGGACCTCTCACCGTCTCTACACCTACTTCCCCTGACGAGATATTGATGTGTTTACGGGTTACACATCTCCACAGAGATCAGTGGCTCATTACTGGTTCAACTGCAATGGGTTTTAATGTCGTCCATCCATTGATGCTTTACTCGGAATGTTAATGCTCTTTAAAAGCAATGAACGTCTTCAGTCTTCCTAGTCAGGCTGAATGTCTAGCCGTAGTAATTCAAGGTGACCTGTAAATTATTTCTTTTTTTACCTCATTTTTCACCCAATTCCCATGTGCTATCTAGGACTCACTACAATAGCTACCAATCTGGAGAGGTGACAGCTAAAGCCTTCAGTTTTCTTCTTCTGACAGTCAGCAATCAATAGTCAATTATTCTCAATGAAGCAAACATTCAAGGCTTTGGATGTGGGACTAAACAGGAAGTATAAATACAGTACGCAGGCAGCTAGCGAGTAATACATGTGACTTAGGTTCTGCACAGATAGCTTTTTTAAATTTACAGCCTCAATATTTAAGCAAACGCATTTATCATAAAGTGCAAGGGGCCCAAGCAGCACTAGGATCAACCTCTCTCCTAGACTTGTATGGCTCGCAAGCTGAGTATGTTTCGTCAATAAATATATCCAAGAATCATTTTGCGTGACATGGCACATGACTTTTTCCCCAAAGTCCGTCCACAAACATGAGATTTTCTCATCTACTTTCTGCAAACTGCTTCAAACTCTTTAATAACCTTTAAAGCTGGGATTCTGTGAACTTTTCCACATACAGAAGTATGGAGAGCCAATCAGATTGCAACCTTGAGCATGTTTAAGGTTGTGGTCAGAAAAGTGTACGAAAAGGAGCATCTGGGGCTGAGATTAGAGACATTATAATGCTGTGAGAAAAGGGCAGAGGTATAGCTGTGCTCTGGAGTACTTTAATGTAATCCATGGAGGTGATGGAGGTCAGGTAGTCTGGACCAGCTCTCCCTCTCATACCCAGGGATGGAAGCTTTGACTCCTCTGGGGAATCTGAGCAAATACAGAGAAAGAGAGATAGAGAATGTAGGTCTTAAGAAAAAAGAAATCGTGTGAAAATTGAAGAAGAACCTTGTGACACCTACAGCAGACAGTGAGACTTTAGTGGTAGTGTTGCATGTTCACCGTTCAGTGCATTTGGAGTTTGTATGCATTTGTGCACCGATGTTGGTGAGGAACAGCCTACCCACTCACGCCATATATTTTTTCCCCACCAAAACACACAAAATGCTGTTATCACAACTTCCGAACTCGTACACGCGAACTTCCGAGGAGGACCTGAAGGTAGCGTTAGCTTCCTACACAATTCCGTTCAAACCCTAATCAAAGAGATAATCAGTTTATTTGATTGGGCTCTTGGATTAGTGCTGGAACAGGATCCATTAGTGATCACGCTAGAGCTGAATGATAAAAAATGCAATATGTGGAACGATCTTTGGATAATATCACGATGACGATGTGTGAGATGTGATAAATCAAGTGAGAAATCTAATTTATTTTAATGAATAGAAGTATAAATATACACTACATGGCCTAAAGTTACATGTGGCTCAGAGGAAGCACGTGTTTATTCTTCACCCTTTTGGGCAGAACATTAGGGGAAAAAAGACACACAACCTGACACAACACAACCCGACAGACATTTGACATTAAAATGTTGGCTCAGGATTAAAGGACAGGTCTTTGACTTTCTATTACTAGACATTTCTTTTAAATGTTAATTGCTTGTTCTTGGTGTTCTTGTGTGTGACAGAAGCTGGTGATGATGTTGTTGTCGTTGTTGTTTTTGTTTTGAAAGTGAGCGATGGTGTAAATTACGTCCTCAGCTCAGTTCAGACATTGAAGGGCTTTGATCAAACATCATCTCTAGTGCAGGTAAGATGGAAAATGAAGGATGAACAGCTGACAGGTTAGACATGACGATGGTAAAGCAGTTTTAAGTAGTAAAAGCCCATTTAAAGGATCTGGGTATTTGTAAATAAATTTATGCATGAAATGGTTAAACTTTATACAATAATTATTTATCAGTTGATCGTTAATTAATTGTTCATGTTTATTTAACAAGTAATTTATATTTATTGTAGTTTATTTAATAGATCTTCCCTAAGGAAAACTTCCTAACATTGCACTGCTATCATCTATTCAGCCAAGCGGCTAATCAGCAATTAGCTTATGATATAAATATATATGAAATATACAGTACATGGCTTCTAGCTATATGGTGCAGATAACATGCAGTAGCTAATGTTATACTTCTCTTATTGTTCTAAGAAATGCTAATAATGCGTCATAGTGTGTTATTGGTAATAAACACTGTTCCTGAGGCACAAAGAATAACACCGTATGAACATGTTTAATAACCAAACCATTTCTAACCTTGGGGGCAGACTTCTGTAATAACACCACGTAACTATTGTTTTATGCTTCACAGCAGAAAGTCGCCCTGTCCTGAGACAGACAGAAGAAAATACAACGCTGCTGCACTACACACACTCTTTAATTCCCTTGCTAGGCTGTAACAGAATCAACGCTTTGAGTGAGAGTCAGAGGTGCTTGCTGCTGGAAATAATGAGGGCTGTTCAGGTGGGGTTCGGCTTAATGATGTGGACTTGCACTAACACAAGTGACATTCTCTTCCGAGAGAGAGAGAGAGAGAGAGAGAGAGAGAGAGACTGAGCAGTCGGGACAGAAATGATCAATGATCTGTGGTTTTCATTTTCAGTCTCGCTTCTGAACATTTTCGCCTCATCACCGACATCCATCTCTACTTCTCTGTGAAAACAGGAATCCACATCAGCAAAGACCCGAAGAGCATCACCTCTTCGTTACACCAGCATTCTCCATTCTGATTGGTCAGAAGGTGTTGATTCATTTTCTATAACAGAAGCTCTGAAAGCACAGGTTTATGTTAATGCATTCGTTTTCATTTCTATAGTAACAACTTACATGAATGGCTTCCACAATCCACATAATTTAAGGCTAAGCAAACATTTTAGATGTGTTGTTTAACAAAGCCGTATAATCGTTAATTATAACGAGGTGTTCTGGAAAGAGCCTCCCGGAAGGAGTCTCCAGTGTCAGCGCTCTGTAACAGTAAGTTTTCCGACATCTTCAGGACAGAGGAGTTTATGCGTTCCAATTTCTCTTTAACATGACAAGCTGTGTTTTTTGTCTTATTAACTGTGAGAGAGAGAAAAAAAAAGTGGCTGGTTAGGGAACGACTCTTTATAGCTGCTATAAAGTAAGTGAGAACACAAGCGATCTTGTTTTGCAGACATCCACAATATTAAATGTAGGTATAAACAGGTAAAAGTATAACATTTCGTAGTTCAATACATAAAAACTTTAATTGTTGATGAATTGCTGTCATTACAGTAAATACTAATCAATAGTAACCTCGCTGTTGACTACATTTGACACTGAATAAACAACATTCTCACTACGAGCGTTAGCTCTGAATTAACTAGAAATATATCTAGCTAATGTTAGCAAAAGTTTGTTATTTCACCTAGCCATGATTTGATTATTTTCTGAAGTGATGATTACAAAAAAAATAATACATATATAAATCAATTAACTACATAACTTCATATCATGTTCAACAATTCCGGGGACAAGTTTACTCTCAGCATTGTTGACAAAAATAAGGTGACATTTCTTTCCATGGCAAGTGATGGTGATAACGACGGCTATATTTCCATGGGAAATAATCGGTTTTAAGGTTTAGCGGACATCACCCTGCATCCTCCCTGCGTACTTCTGGATTTTGTGAAAAGGGTCTTCTGTATCACATCTCACAGAAAAAAGTCTTCTGTATCACATCTCACAGAAAAAAAGGTACACTGATTTTGGCCAGCATTTATTTTTAAACCTCAACAGACAATTAACGAATGCTGGACATCGCCTACTGTACATTGTGTCTTAGTGAGTCTGTTCGACATAAAATCAAAGTAAAAGTAAAAAAAGAGAAAGTGTGACATCACAGCCTGATTAAACAGTCTCTATAGAGCTCCACAATACAGCGAGTGTGACGTTCTTTAAACAAATTCATGACACAATAATGTGATCGTATCCTTGTGTTTGACGCAAACATCTGGGTTTGCACAAAAGGAAATGATAGAAACCGCTATGAACTGAAGATGCAAGAGTTTAAACATATTCACTATCAAAGCTGAGAGTTTGGATAGTTTCTGCTAAAATATAAAGGATTTTACTGGACTAAAAGAAGTGGGAGCCACATGTCTTTAGTGTCCCCAGTGCCTATGCTTGCTAATACAGTGACCTAGACATTCAGATACTTTCTAAAATTATATTAACAGTAAATGCGTAGCTAGTAACATAGTAATTGTGTTGCTTGAGTTGCTCATCTTTTCTAGAAGACCTAGATAAAATGAAACCTGGATTACCTGAAAAACACCTTAAATGAATACACATTATGCACCATTTCCAGCCGTGAAAAGTAGCGCTGGACAATACTGAAATAAAAAAAATCCATGGCAACAATGGCAATATTGAGAATACTGGTCCTGCATAAAATATCCTTTCTGTTTCTGTCAGGCTATGTGTTGGGCAATTGGCGATGGCCTTCCAGGTTCCCTCTCCTGCGTTTCCTTTTCCCATTCAGTCCAATTTAAATGTAATACGCTCCATTTGCATTTGGTGGCCTTATCCAAGTCTAGATATTTCACCTTTTACACTCTGTCTGTGCTGCAGCCTCATTTTTTACGCTCAGTCTGGCTCCTATCAGGTTTAAAATTTCATTTGCACTTCTGTGTTAAATTTCATTATTCTGTATTAAATTGTGGCATCATCTGAATCATTGCTATTTTAACCATTAACTAAAATAGAAAATGGAAAACCATATCAAACGCCACGCCTCCTTCGTGAGCCTAATGCAAAGGCTGTAGACTGACACCACATTGTGTGCTGATGAAGAAAATTATTCAACTGTTTTCAGCTCCTTTTTTCCCCCATGTTTATAGATATCAGTGTCAAACAGAGTCAGAAACCACATCAGCACATCTGTTTGAGACACACCTCAGCATGAGTGTGTGATGATGTGTAATGCTAAACTAGAGGCTATAAGCTTCTATTACTTGTTTGCCTCATTAGATTCATAGCTGCAGTGCAAAAGTACTACATTTGGGACTTGTGTAAATTCATTTTTTGTAAAACAGTCATCTTTAAAACTGCAATATGGGATTGGAGAGTTATCATAGCGTGAATTCGTCATGTCATTCCAGCACTAGTAGTCACATACGAAACACAATCTGCTCACCATGTGTCCATCACCACGCCGCATTTCTCAAAGTAGCATGGTCACATACTAATCAACTACAGCTACATTTCTGTCGCTGTTTAAGGAAGAGAATTTTTTTCCTCTTCCAAAAATGCAGATCAGAGCATGCTTCTCTCAAGCCTCACCATCTGCTTCTGTTTGTGTCTAAGATGGAGCTCGTGGATTTGCTCCAAACCTTTTCAGTCAAATTCCCCTGCCAAAAGCAAAGCCTCATGCTGAATGGCGAGAAGCTAAATCTGTCACAGCGAACCGTGCCTGACGTTTTAATGGCAGACCCTCGGAAATGCCACACTCCAATCACACAACCCCAGCTGACTCTGTTCTTCTGTCCCATCCCTCTTTTTCTTTCTCTCTCTCTCTCTCTCTGGCTCTCTCTCACTCTGTCTTTCTCCCCCATCACCACTGCAATTAGTGTGACGGAGCTGACTGATTAGCTCTCACTGTTCTCCCTGTACCTCTTTTTATTTTCTTCTTGAGAATCAGACAGGAAGTGTCTCAGGGAGATTGAAGCTTATCACAAACAGCTAGCTAATTAAAGCACAATTTTTTTCTGTTTCCTTGCTACGCTGAATGACCACTCAACGCTAACTTGACTTTAGCTTACTAATTAGCATGTTTTTATAAAGAATGAAAGTGTTAGTATTTCCAGTCCTGCCATTTCTAAGACAAATCATACCTTAGAGAGGAGCACCTTATTTTACATTATACACCATTGCATTGTTTTTTTTAAATGCTAATTTGATATTTTTAGATGCTCACTGCATATCTATAGGCCAAAAAAAATTCCGCTTCAGTCCTGCACTGTATTCCAGTAATCCTTGAAACAAACCCAAATAATACAGATGATAGAGTTTTTCGCTTGAAGCATTGAAGAAAACTATTTGATTTTCACATTCGAAATCTTTTGTTATCGTCTGGGGAGCAAAGCCAAGCTCACGCTGAGCCAAGTGCACTTGTTCTTCCTGTTCGGTTTGTGGAGCCATTATGAATCCATCCTGAAAGGAGTTGGCAAAATGAAATGAATTTGCCTTGTAATGTATAGCAGGCTTTAAGGCTAATGGAATTTGAAGAGCATCTGCGGGAATGAGGGAGCAAAGGAGGTTGGTGTAGGCAGGCATCCTCAAGGCTGATATGGCAGTGAATACATCGTTGAATCAAAGGGCAGTCAGAAGCAACTGGCTATAAACACGTAGTCTTTTTATTAAGACATTTCTGAGAGTCATAGGCTAGAGACCATGGCAAGGGTCCAAACATACAGTTGACAGGCTATGAGGTTATTGGAGACAACTCAATAATCCAAGGTTGAAACAGGAAAACTAGGACAATACTAGAAAAAAAAATAAAACGAGTGAGAGTAGACAAACAAGGAACTAGGACACAAGAACATTAGAAACTAGGAAACGTGGGTCACAGGCACATGCAAGCTTCACAAAGACACAACACAAATGGAGACAGAACAAGAAACAGGTGAGAAAAATGAGCAGGGCATGTGGCCACGAGCCAAGGCTGAGCTTGCAGCTTACAGGAGGTTTTCCTGACAACAGGTGCATAGACATCATGAATCCTGTATTCTGCAAAAAAATATGGAGTCTAGATCCTATATTCATGGTTTCAAGGCAATAGAGAAATGACTGATGACTTCAGTACACAAGGTTATCTTTAAAGTTGGTGGTATAAGTGAAGATCACATCAATTGAACATCAATTCAGGATATAGTAACATTCCAGGGAAGACACAATAGAGACTCTATTACTTGTTCATTACTCAGAGTCTTAAGCTGGATCTCAATACTCGTTTACTCAGTAATCATTTGTCTCAGTAGTCATTTACTCAGAGTCTTGTTCTGGATCTCAATACTCATTTACTCAAAGTCTTGAGCTGGATCTCAATACTCATTTACTTAGTAATTATTTATATCAGTACTTATTTACTCAGTCTTGATCTGGATCTTGTTAGTCAGAATCTTGTACTCATTACTCAGAGGTTTGGTCTTGGTTTCACTACGCAAAGCATTTTTGTTCTGGGTCTCAACACTCAGAGTCTTGGTCTCATTACTAAAGAGTCTTGATCTTGTTCATAGTACTCAAGAGTCTTGATGTTGGTCTCATCACTCAGAGTCTTGATGTCATCACTCAGAATTCTTGGTCTCATTACTGAGTCTTGGTGAACTTGACAACATTTGACAACTAGTTTTCTAAGTATGGTAATGTACTATCTATGTTTATAGCAAGTTAAGAATACTTATTAACTTACACAGTTGTTCCTAAAAAGTAATATTTCATGGAATTCAATCTTTAAACTTTGCATTTGAAGCAGTATTGGAAGTTTCATATCCACGTCTCAAAACTTGTTTACAGCCTCAACTGTTTCGTTCTTGCAGAGCATAAATAATTTATAGAATTTATATGCATAAAGGGAATATTGCAAATGTCTCGCATCTGACCAGCCTGTCTGCTAGGCATTACTTTATCAACAAATTGGATTCTGTTCCAGCTTGCTAGCCATCTGGAAATGTCAGAGTTGTTAAATTTAGTTCTGAAGATGCTGAAGACTGGTCTTTGTATTCACACAGCCTACCGCAGCTTACTTTTTTAAGTTGAGAAAAAAAAGCTGAATAATGGTCCAGTTGGTTGATGTTATGCTCATATTTGGAAGGACCTCACACAGAGCAGATATGAATTGGTCGGTCTGTGGTGTAAATAGGCCATGGTGTTTGCTTCTTTCCGTCACACTACTGCCAATTCCAATCTGATTACATCGGCTGATTTTTGACTTTTAATGACCATCTTACGTTTGGTAAAGCTCAGGCAACACAAGGCAGCGATTAAAATCACAACCTTGGAGGCCATAACACATACATACACATACCAAAAAGAAAGAAGAAAAGCATGTTGCTAAGACACAGTGCATAGCAGGGGTGTCGATACGATCAGGGAGAATGTCTGGCTCTCTCCCAGAACTAATTCCCTCCCGACCTCCCGTTACCCTCGCACACTTTAGTGCTGTTTTGTAACACATGTAATTACAATCTGCTGCGCCAAGCTCAAGTGCAGCCGGTATGAATTTTAATCTGCAAGTGAGTGTGTGTGTGTGTATGAGTAAGAGAGAGTGAGCGAGAGAGAGAGAGAGAGTTCAAGTCCTCCCTGCTGATTTAACATCTGAATTTTAACAGCTTCATCTGTCCATACTGTAGCTGAGTTTCACATAAACTGAGGTATAACAGCGTCCTATCACTTGTGATTTATAATGTAGACCACTCCACGATGTCTGTGTAATAGCACCATGAACAAGTTTGGCAAGAAACACAAATATATAAAATTTTCCGGTTTCCCCAAATCTGCAAAGACATTTTTGGACTCAGATGTTTGCTTATTTAGTAAAGGTGTAACAATCGGACGTTTGGATTGATGCATCTACTTAAAAAGCATCAATACAAATCATCGAACAACTGAACATCGATACTTAAAATAGCTCTTCTTTGCATCATCATTATTTGCAAATTAAAGGTAGGCCATTCTGAACAAAGTCGGTCACATATTGATCAGAGGATACTAAATCAAATCATTGTAGCAGATTCTGTGGTATTGCAAAATATTGAAACTTTGCCCTAAGAATCAAAATCATATCATGTCTTATCGTAGCAGATTCAGTGGTAGCAACAAGTATCAAAACATTACCTAAAGAATTTAAATTGTATCATATAGTAGCAGATTTCATGGTATTGTCAAATTTTGAGTTGTTGCCTTAAGAATCAAAATCATATCATATTGTAGCAGATTCAGTGGTATCATTATATATTGTATCTTTGCCTTAAGAATCAAAACCGTACTGTATCATATTGTATCAAAACATATCATATGATAGCCTGAGGTTTACTCCCTTATTCTTTAGAGGTTAATGTAACTAACACGTTAGGAAAGTCTATTTCACCCAAAATGTTTTCATAAATAAATAACCAAATAACTAAATAAATACAGAGTCAAATCTTCATATACTTGCTTCAGACGATATTCAAATGATATTCCGTAATTTTATTTTTAAATTTTGTAAAATAAACAAGAATAAGGTCAAAGTTGAACAATATTTTCATCTATATAACGTACAGCTTTCTGCAACAACTCCACCTTGGAAGTTTGGGACGCAGAGCCCAGATGTCTACCCCGGACATTACTGGGAAAATGTGAATACTCATTCAATTTTTTGCTGAATTAGTGCTTTAATAGGGATCTGTCTCATATGTTTCCAGCAGCTCACAGGATTACAACTCAAAATAATTAATGTGAGAAAAGAATAAGAAGTAATAGAGTGATACAGAGAGGAAAAAAAAGAAAGGTATACTCTTTTGAAATGAAATTCACCAAGTCCAGTGCTTAGTACAAATCATTTTGCAGCTAGATGGGAAAAAAAAGGCTGACTTTTCAGCATCATCGCCCTGGGGAGACGGTAAATCAGACACTATTGTATAAAACAGCGGGGTGTATGTAGCAGCTGTCAGTAAGCTGAGAGAAAGCTAAGTACCAAAACGCCAACACACTCCTTACAGTTGTTATTTAATGCACCGCCGAGTTCTCGGCTTGAACCTCAAGCCATTTCATCTCCAAGTGGCTTAGCAGTGATTAGCTATTGTTGAGACTAGCACTCTTTTCCCATCATGCATCTGCAGGGAATCATTTTTGCAGGAAAAAGAGGTGTCTAGAGTGAGTGTGCGTGCTCTTGTTGGCCAATTACGATTTCCTTGAGTAGGAGGGAAAGTCACGGGACGAGTGAGAGGAGCTCATTTGTTGTTTTTTGGAGGAAGTGATTGTAAAGAGTGGCGGGTTGTTTAGTGTGATGGATGGAGAGATCCTGACGCAGTGCACTTGGCCATAATTACTCTTTGTGCTCTCCGTGATAAGGAAATTAATCGAGCCACTGCGTTGCTCTGTTTCATCGACCAAGCAGAAATAACACAAGAAACCTGGAACCTGGTGATTAGAGCAACTTGAGATCAAGGATAATGCTGGATGCCAGAAATGTATACGTGAAGGAGGTGTGGCCTCTGTGCCTGTCAGTGTCAGTAGAAGGAGGTGTGGCCTCTGTGCCTGTCAGTCTCGATAAAAGGAGGTGTGGCCTCTGTGCCTGTCAGTCTCGATAAAAGGAGGTGTGGCCTCTGTGCCTGTCAGTCTCGATAAAAGGAGGTGTGGCCTCTGTGCCTGTCAGTCTTGATAAAAGGAGGTGTGGCCTCTGTGCCTGTCAGTCTCGATAAAAGGAGGTGTGGCCTCTGTGCCTGTCAGTCTCGATAAAAGGAGGTGTGGCCTCTGTGTCTGTCAGTGTCAGTAGAAGGAGGTGTGGCCTCTGTGTCTGTCAGTGTCAGTAGAAGGAGGTGTGGCCTCTGCGCCTGTCAATCACAATAAAAAGAGGGATGGCCTACTACTTCTGAAAGCTAACAGTGTTTTCAAGTTAAAATTGGACACTTTGTACTGAATTATATTCATTGTTGGCTGCTTTAAATGTACCTTTGATACATCTGAACATTAATAATGTTTTAAGTTGCACACATCATATTGTTTGTGAAAACAAAATACACACTACTACCAGCCCAAACCTATTTTTATTATCTTGATAGTTTTTTAAATAGATAAAGACACTATACTGTTTTTTCCATCACACAACACAGGTGCCTTATTCATCATCTTCATAATTATCATAACTATCATACAATACAATTTTTTACTACAATAAATCATTATTGTCTAGCTTTTTCAGGTGTTATGCATTATCTTGACTACCGCTTTCAGTCAATACAAATGTTTTTGGACTTTTATTAGTGAAGAATGATGGAGAATCGTGTGTAAACAGCACATGTAAAGGTATTTTGAAGCTTGTTATAATAATTTAGTTGTTAAGTTGTTGGAAGTGCACTCAGAGTTTTGGACCCAACTACAGACAGCAGAAATGAGTTTCTTATAACCCTGAGGAGGTGGAGGGGAGACCATGGAGGGGGATCAGAGATTCAAATCTGTCTGAATTGGCTGTAAATCCTCCATGTCCTCTCATAACATAGCAAGAAATAGAACAACCCATTCTCTCTCTCTCACACACACACACACATGCACACACACACACACTCCATCTCCCTGTTTCCACCTGAAACCTCATTCGTTTGGGATTTAGAGATCACAGTTGTGTATTCCACATATTAAAGCCTGTTGCTGTGATTTTACTTCTCCCACAAGACTTTCTCTCTCATAGAGTCCAATGCTTTTCCATCAGTTAAAGAATTTTCCAGAATATAAGACACATTTTCCCCTGGCTGTGCCTTATAAAGTAATTAAAGGTATGTATTATAATTTTATGATCAGTTTAGTTCAAATGTGCACATTTCTTAGGTTCTTTGTGGTATTTATGCTATTACATGAATTACGGTAATTTAGCTTAAAAAAACGATCACACTCTTTGGTAGTTACGCTTGTCAACAAAAAAGCATGGTTGAGTGACGCATGGCCATGAGACCGATGGTCAGGCTAATGATCTGGGTTACAGTAGATTGGGAACGCACACCAAGGCGTGAGGCGGGAATACATTCTGGATGTAATGCCAGGCCATCCCAGGGCACCAACACGCACATTCACACACTCACAGGGGTAGCCAATTCATCCTAAAGGCTTGTTTTTTTGGGAAATGGAAGGAAACTGGAGGAAACCCTCAGGAATATGAGGAGACCTTGCGAAACTCCATATAGACCTGAGATCAGGATCGAGCCAGAGACCCTGGAGCTGTGAGGCAGCGAGGCTACCCACTTTTCAGAAATAAATGTATACATGGAGCTTTAAGTTTATTATTTACATTTTGTCATAGAAACAAATTTATAGTCAAACAGCCTTCAAGATAATGAAAAATATATATTCAGTCTAGTGTGTCCAAACTGTTGACTAGTAATGTATACACTGACATTTTTCTCTACACAAAGAAAATTTAATTTTGTGTGTTTGTATGATACACACTGAGAAGGAGAAACAAAATAACAGCCAAAAATATGCAATTATGACGAGACGCTGAATAACACACTCATCATTATTTACTGCAAAACACAATTTGTTTTCTGTATACAGAAGTTTACGCCTCAGACAAGCAGGAAGACTCTCTGATAATAGCTAGACATGTATTGTTCAGATTGGATTAAGTGTCCATCATTGATGTTGCATAAACGATCTTCACTCGGCATTGAAATTCACGCCGCAGGATGTTTTCATCACCGGAGCAAAAAGAGCATGGAGAGATGGTCCTGAACCGAGAGGACGTTATCTCTCTGAAAACACACAATTAGTGCACAACCCTTTCCTTTCATTTATTCCTCATTTCACATCATGTTTAAAAAAGGAAACCAATTCCACATCAGCTTTAAATAACTACATTCATATCAGAATAAGCTCCAGCAGGAGTGTCTCTGAGAGTCCTCTCTACTGCTCGACTTCATGTTTAATATCATTTCAGACACAATAATATGTCAGGACTCTCATTTTGGCACCATCATGGTGTGTGCAGAAAGTCTTCATTTACCTGACAGTTCATTTTACAACTTAAAGGCCTTGATTTAAATTTACATGATCTTAGGCTAATCTTAAAGTGCGTTCACATTACCGAGCCCCAAAAACAACAAATTGTGATTTGCTTAATTGTATGCAGATTTGAACACCACATGAACACAGAAATACAGCCAAGATCATACTGACTAGTATTGATATTTAAAAATGAGGTACTTGTTTTTAGATGAATGCTACAGGTTTATTGGACACACTGAAGCACCATTATGGACAGTCATTAGAACAGATAGTGCTTCAGCAGATTGCTCTTCACATGAGCTGTTGATAAATCTGTTATGTATGTGTAAAGTAGAGAGAGCGAGGGGAATGGAGGGGCAGAGAGTACTCTGCTGGTTGAAAATGCAATGTGTTGTAATGTTTTCTGGAAAAAAAAAATCAACTTGTTAATCACAGTAACTCTTAAAATTGACTGACCACCTCAGAAGCCACACTTCTGGAATTGTGAACCATCTGATCCAAGTTAAAGCGGAGAACGGATCTCCTTCTTCAAAACACACCTCTTGACGACGGTTTTTAGATGACTGTAATTAGCAAGTAACAACTCTGCATTGTGTCTCTGTCCTGTTTATGTTCAAAAAGTGTAAATATTACTTTCTACACATGAGTTGGAGCAGATGTCCTGTGACATTTCAGTCATTTTCAGCTACTTTTTGATGATGTCAGTGTGTCGGACATGTTGATCTTTCTGGAATATGATTATGGAAATATAAAGCGCTTCAGTGGATTGCTCTTCCTATCTGTTGTTGTAAGTGTGTGAGAGATGGAGAGACGGAGAGGCAGTGACAGAGCAACAGGGAGACAGACAGATAGAGAGGCAGAGAGACAAGGTGACAGAAAGACAGAGAGATGGAGAGATAGAGAGACCAAGAGAAAGAGAGACAGAGATACAAGTAGACAGAGAGATGCAGAGACAGGGAGAAAGAGAGACAAATAGACAAGACCAAAACCAAGAGACAGAGAGACTTTGGGACAGAGAAAGAGACAGAGAGAGACAGAGAACAAAAGACAGAGACCAAGAGACAGAGAAAGAGAGAGAGAGGCAGAGACAGAAAGGCAGAAATAGAGACAGAGGAAGAGAGAGAGGCATAAACAGAGAGAGAGAGAGACAGAGAGGCAGAGAGAGAAAAACACAGAGGTAGAGAGAGAGACAGAGAGGCATAAACAGAGGTAGAGAGAGTCTTAACTTATTCAATAGCTAGCTACGTTAGCTTGCTGTGTTAGCTTACTGCAAGCTCTTTGAGCTAAGGAATAACAACCTAGCTGAGAAGCTAGCAAGCATTGCTAGGGATGACAAACAGATAAACATATTTTTATTACAATGTCATGACATCATGGTAATATCGTAAACTGTTGTAAAAGGTTAGATTATCATGTCACTATTCTTTCCTTTAGCGGCTTGCGTCATAGCAGTGTGTTTATAAGTGTGTTTATTATGAGGACTTGTATATTCACCGACCCCTGCATTACTCCATGCTGTAAAATCTACCATAACCTCAGTGTAAAATAAACAACACCATCCTCCCGGTGTTAATGGCTGCTGCTGAGGGATTTAATGAACACACTCCGTCATCTGCTCTCCCCTTCATTATCACTCCCTCGCTCATTTTTTATCACAACCATTACCAATCGCTCAGCTGTGAATACGACAGGGCTAATAGTGCGGGATGGGCCCTTCGCAAACTCTGTGTGTGTGTGTGTGTGAGGTTTATGTATAGTGGTCCTCACACTGCTGCATCTGAAATCAAGTCCTACGCATTGCACACTTATTTAGTATATATATCTTAAAGAGAAAGAGTTCTTCAAGGTTTTTTGTGGATAATTAAGATTTCTTAGCTACCTTAGAACCTTTTCTGGTAAAGGAACACACTGTGGTAGGGTTCTGCATAGAACATTTAAGAGGTCTCCTCAGAAGAACAACTGAAGAAACCTTAAGGGTTGTAGAAAAACATTTAAAAAATGCTTCCGTCTAGGAGGATATATAAAAGATCTATATAGAACCCCTCAATCAGGGCGGAGCTTATGTTAAAAAATTTATCAATCAATCACTTGACATTGATGAACTTGGCATTTGGTTTGAATTTGGAAGATTCTTTATACCACGGCGCTGTTGAATTCTTGAATCTGATTGGTCAGAAGATGTTGATTAAGTTCTTTATGTTGAATTCTTGAATCTGATTGGTCAGAAGGTGTTGATTAAGTTCTTTATGTTGAATTCTCGAATCTGATTGGTCAGAAGGTGTTGATTAAGTTCTTTATGTTGAATTCTCGAATCTGATTGGTCAGAAGATGTTGATTAAGTTCTTTATGTTGAATTCTCGAATCCGATTGGTCAGAAGGTGTTGATTAAGTTCTTTATGTTGAATTCTTGAATCTGATTGGTCAGAATGTGTTGAATAAGTTTCTATAACTTCACTGTTGCGTTATAAGTGGAATAAAACACTGCTGTTGTAAGAAAATAATTAACTTTGTCTACTGGTTTAATCTTGGGGGAAATAGAGAGCGGAGTTTGACGAGGATAAATTTTAAAAATCATATTAAAACTTTGTCATGTCTGTAGCTGAGGCTTTCTCTCTGCTCCCATGATGCTTTTCTAAACCCAATGCCAATCCTCCTGCCGTTTCCCTCAACACTAAATCATTGCACATCAAAGCAGGTAATTATTTCTGAGCCTCAGAGATGGAACGATTCAGAATTTATTTTTAATCTCATCCTGGCATTCTTCATCTCATCTTCATTTCCCACGTGTCTCTCTCTCCGTATGTGTGTGTGTGTGTGTTTATGTGTGTGTGAATTTCACAGTGCCCAGTCGCTGGCGGCCATATTGTTTTGACTGAACCTCCTGCCAAGTTTTGCTGATGGTTTCACAGCTCCTGTTATTTACTGCAGAAATGAAGATGAATCATCAGAGGGAATGTTTATACCAGATTTATATTTTCATACCGCCGCTTTGATCCTTGTTTCATCCTGTCGTATTACACCACCTGAAAAATGATGGTTCGAGTCAGCTTCAGGAGGTTTTTGTTGTATTACCGTGGTGATATTGGACTGGAGAATTTCACTGTCACTATCTCCAAACTCAAACTATTAGTGATTAGTGATGCAGTATATCACGAGGTCTCATTAATGGTATAATAAATAAAGATGTAGGGCAAATTATTACACACACACACACACACACACACACGTTTGTAGTAATTATGATCGATTTGTTTGACTGATTATCTCTCTCAGGCGTTATTCATTCTCTTTAATATACATACTTTTTCATGTAAACACATTTCATCCCAAAGACAATGATGACAAGGTGTGTGTGTCTGTGTGTGTGTGTGTGTGTGTGTGTGAGGTGACAGTTGACAAACACTCTTGTCTTCTTGCTCAGGTTGGGACATATCCACTCTTATGGTTTTTTTTCTTTCATCCTACCATCCTACCATTTTCAGCTGCCATCTCTCTCTCTCTCTCTCTCTCTCTCTCTCTCTCTCTTTCTCCCTCTCTCTCACTCTCTCCTACTGTCTGTCTATCTGTCTCTCTGTCTTTCTCTCTCACTGTCTGTCTCTCTGTCTCTTGCACTGTTTCTCTCTCATTCTCTCCCCACTGTCTGTCTCTTTAACTCTCTCTCTTGCACTGTCTGTCTCTCTGTCGCTCTGTCTCACTGTCTGTCTGTCTCTCTCTCAGCACTTCATGGCAGTGAATCAAAGGCAACCTGAGGCAAGAGTCATGAGTCATCCACAACAACACACACACACACACACACACACACACACTAGAGCCCCACTGAGAGAGATTATAGTGCAGTGAGGGGAGAAATCATGCTGCAGGAACAGCGCTGAGACTGATACAAGCACAAATTTGAGCAGAAACACAGCAGCACCTCTGGATCTGAACGTCACTTCATTATCGAACGTAACTGAACACAGAGGGGGTTGTACTGATACACTCACACACTATACACTTGCGGGCTTTTATTGGTAACACACCAAGCTGTGTTTTCTGTCACATTAACTATAAGAGAAAGTGAGGGAACGACTGCTGTAATGTAAGTGAGAACAGGAACTAACTTGTCTCACAGACGTTCCATAACATTAAAAGTAACTATAAATGGATAAAAAGTAATGTGGCGTTATTTAATAAATTAAAAATTGTAATTGTTGTCAAATTGCAGTGGTATAAGAGGCATAACACACTACTGTTGTGCTGTTATGGGAAAATAATCAACTTCAGTATGGTAACAGTAACCCCGCTTCATCACACCAGATGATTATTTTTCTATAACTGCACAACACGGACTGTGTTATTCTTTACATAAGGATCCACCATTATGGTTAGGAGCATATATTTATTTTCTGATCATGTAGGCAGTGTGTGTGCGTGTGTATCTGTGTGTGTGCGTGTGTGTCTGTGGTAGGCTGTTATTAGCGTGATTCTGTCCTGCCCTCACTAATTCAGAAGTGAGAGAGGACACGCTCCATCCTCCAGCAGGAAGACAGAGAGGAAATCAGTGCTTAATCGGAGAGACTGATTAACCTGTCATTATAATCAGACACACACACACACACATAATGAGACAGAAGCGCACAAACACCTACACTAGCATTCGGTACGCAGCCCTACATTAGGCTGTTGATTAATTCCACAATCCTGAAAGGAACTAAAGAAAAATAAACAAGTTCAGATTTCCATCTAATTTGGAGCTCAAAGATCTAACTGGTCCCCTTTTATTGAAGGACTGAAGCTCACCGCTAATTATCTCATTAGCAGCTATTAGCTAGCGAACTTGTCACAACATAGCAGTGGTGGATCCTGCATGTAAGTATATCAGATGTCCAACAAATGTTAATCTTCATAAAGTCCTCATTCACAACTCCATACATTTTCAATTTTGTTGAAATACTAGGTACCTGACTTGAGTGATTAACGATTTATAAAAATGTTACTAATTGGCAGATATAAGCTGATGTTCTGTTGATTTGCTTGACTTCCTACATGTTGTGTAATCATGGGGCAGCGCTCTCACTGCCCCATTTATCTCCATAGAGTTATTATTGCACCTAGTGGTCAATAATGTGAAGTGCAGCATGCACTAATACAGGCCCACTGGGGCATGAATCACTCTGCCCCATGCTCGAGGGAGGAGCAGAGGACAGGGCAGTTAAAGACAGGGTTGCCACCAGGATCTTGTTTTATAGCAAATACTCAATATTGAATCTAATACATTTCTGCAACCAAAGTGCAGGCAGTGTGTCTGTGATGTACAGAACCATTTCTATTGTAAAACATATTGCAGAGATTCCGAGAGGGAAATCTGGAGTGGATCATATTCGTACATTAGAAACGCAATTGCACGGTGTCTTTGTTTCCAAAAGCTGAGAAAATGAAGACGAATGTGTCTCTCTTTTCCAATGCCTGAATTTTTGGACTAGTTTTTGTAGCTTTTGAAATGAAGGTGGAATCTGGCAACCCTGCTTCATGATATTAGCTCAAACACAGTCGAACAAAGGTACATCTAAAACCGCTGTACGCTGGATCACTGTATGCTGTCGACTCTCAACTTTCCTAACCCTCCAAAGATTCACTAGATAGTAGCCTGCAGCAGAAGTCATGTGAAAGACTCTCGACTTGCTTGTGGCTGTATCGTTATTAATGTTGTCCTGCAACACCAGAATGTATGGTCACGAACATTTCTTATATCAGCATTTTGTTACTCAAACACTTCAGAATAAAACCTCACAAAAATACTTTTAGTACATTTTAAATGTATTATAAATGCATGTATTAAAGTACCTGTAGACCCTGAGATCTAAGATCCCAAAGTAACGTGCAGATTTGCACGTGCACGGGGATAAATTCCAAAAAATGCACGTTTTGTAGATGATTTACAAAGAATAATCATTTGAATGACATCATGTCCAAAGTAGGAATAGAAAGGAATATTTAAATATGTAGAAATTGTATCACATCCAAATTAGGAATTAAAAGAAATATGTAAATATGTATAAATTGTTATGTGAAAAGTAGGAATAGAAAGAATGATGTAAATATGTAGAAAATATGCAAATATGTAAATTATGTCACATCCAAAGTAGGAATTGAAATAAATATGAAAATATGTAGCAATATGTAAATAAGAAGAAATATGTAAATTATATGACAATATATTGCATGTGCATGTGTGTGTGTGCGTGCGTGTGTGTGTGTATTATTAATTTTGTTCCCAAAGTAAATCATATTGCAGGTGCTGAGTAGATTTTTGCTCTATATTTTGCACTTTTTAAAAATAGAAATATTTATTAAAAGAACACCGTGTCAGCTCTGTCGCTTTCTTGTCATGCAGGTTGGGGACGTCAGTATGTGTGGCAGCGAAACCCAGCGAGACCAAATCAGAGAGAGAGGAGCGGGAAGTGAAGGAGACGGAGAAGAAGAGGCACAGGAAACACCGAGGGCGGAAACGTCACAGCCGCCGTCGCTGCCACAGGTCTGCTTTAGAAATCAATCTCGATATCATGATGTTTGCAAACGTGCGTAGATGTTACAGGAAAGTTTGTTTCGCTGTTATTTTTTTACTGGACTATTTTTACATCGTGTTTGTGTGAGCACATGCTGCTATTAACCTAAACGTGATGATTTATTTTAATGTTTCACTCTATGAGGAAGAAACACAGAAGCAGCGTGCACATCAGATCAGAGATCAGATCAGAGATGGCTGATTTTATATTTATTTATTTTTTACCTTCTCTTTCCTATGCGTAGTAACAGTGTAT
The DNA here is from genome assembly GCF_027358585.1 of Pangasianodon hypophthalmus. Classification (NCBI taxonomy): domain Eukaryota; kingdom Metazoa; phylum Chordata; class Actinopteri; order Siluriformes; family Pangasiidae; genus Pangasianodon; species Pangasianodon hypophthalmus. Next base: position 17,129,447 of record NC_069733.1, on the reverse strand, counting down.
CAGTACGACCCCCTCTGTGTTTTGTTAATTAAGTTGACATTTAAAGCCACACGTGATGCCGTGTTCACATGCTGTGATGATTCTCAAAGCTCCTGCTTCAAAAACTTTTGAATTTTATCAATCGCTTTCCAAATAATTTACACTTCAATCCCAACAACAGAGAGACCCAGAGCTTTAAACCTTTTGTTTCAAACCAATAAGCTGATATTTAATCTCAGTAGAGAAAGGAAGTAAACAGAACAAAAGGTTTGTTCACGTATACAATTGTGTCTCAATGTTTTTTTTATGCTATTGTGCTTGAACTTCATTTTAAGTCCATTCACACCTCTGCCTCTTTTACGTATTCACCATATGCATTTCATTTTCAATGTGTGCGAGACGAAACATTCAGAAAAATCCGTCCTCACAATCAGAGGAAAGGAAAACTTTCAAAACGCTGACGGCAAACACACAAACACTCTTATCTAGCCTCCACAGCGCCAACGCTCAGGTGTGGCTGAGAATTTTAAAGACGAGCGAGGTTCTCTCCCTCATTTCACACCTGCTGAAATAAAAAAACACTCGGCCGCAAGTAGGTAATCGATTCAGGCTCGGCGTAATCCCTGCGATAGGTTCAAAGCAGCAGCGGGGTTGAATTTTTTTTTTCTAAAACATTTATCTCAAAGTTCTTAAGAAATGAAATTACAGCACGTGCTCGTGCTCAGTTTTGTCACTCAGTGTAAAAGAGAGATTCATCTGCAGCCAGTCACGCTTCAAAAGTCATTAAAGTCGTCTCAGCATACACACTTTATATCTTACAAATTACATGAGTCTAAAACTTTGAAGTCTTTTATGCTATTTTGTTGCCATTAAACTAATCTGTGTGGACCTTTTAATCCTGGTTAGTTAATGCAGGTGTATTTATTTATTTATTTATTTATTTAACATTTAAATAAACCTCCATTATTTAACTTTATGCCAAAGCGCTGCAGAATCCTGGTTTCTGATTGGTTAGAAGGTGATGATTAATTTTCTCTAACAAATCACAGTTTTATATTAACATGTTATTTAATGAAGACAAAACATGCTTTCTGTGAGGAGTTGTTTATTTAAAATTTATGGAAGGAGTCTCCCGTATCAGCACCTTGTAACAGTCAGAGGTAAAGCTGTCAGGAAAGTCTTCAGGATTTCATCACACCACCCTGTCGTTGATGATTTTCCTAAACAGCATGCCCCCATGTGTTTTATTCATTAGTGTTACTTTTGGTATCATTAGTTATGGCACATGGTAGGATGGTAGATAACGCTGTAAATATTGTAAAGTGTTACCTCTTTTCCTTATTATTTAGGCATGCATTATGTCACACTGAGACAGATCCAGTGTGAGCTGTGCGAGAAAATCCTCCTATAAAGCGGCGACTGGTGAATGTTATAGCCAGCTACTCTACGCAATCCCTAATTCACTTTATTTTTAAAATTGTAGTGACACCATGATGTCATTTCAGTGCATTTAAATGTCATTTAAAAGTCCTAACACACAATGTTAAATTGTTTTCTATTAATGATTAACGCTGTGAGTTTTCAGCCAATAAGAACTCACTGAACTGGACTTGTGGAGGTGAGGATTGTTTCAGAAACCTAATTTAATAAAATTGTGCTGTGATTAAACAAAAGCAGCTCTTGGTAGAGTATTCTTCCTCATTTCTAACGGATATGACACTGATGGACAGGCAATTTTATATCTCGCACAAGACAAGCCGGCAAATAAAAGCCTCACTGTGCTGGTGATAAACAGGCTTCATATTGTTTTACAGAAGGTCAGCGGGTCACATCCTTGAGATTTAAAGCGTGACAGCGTCATGCACCTAACAGCGGCTTAAGTCTCTCCGCTAGACATCTATCATCAATCCTGACAGGATTTTAGCTCCATAACCTTCACGAGTCTCCACAGTCGTTTATCACCCACGTGCCCTCAAGGTCGTAGAGCCTGAGAGGAGTGATGGGAGAGGAAAGCTTCTAAAGGTTGAAGAAGGTGTAAACGCAAAAAAAAAAAAAAAACACACGCACACACATACACACACACACATGCAGTGCTGTGATATTTGGTGTTGTAAATCAATAGCTACATTTAAGTGCAGTTTATTCGTTTTATCTGTGTGTAATCCTACTGATGAAGCTCTGAACAAGCCTGAATAACATTACTGACTGACGAAAAAGAGGTGTACGTCCATTTCCATGCCACAGCGCTGTTAAGTAATCTGATTGGTCAGAAGCTGTTGATTAATTTTCTATAATAGCAGCTTTGACAATAATGTAGATAACAGGTTTATGTTAATGCGCTTGTTCTAATACGTTATCGTTTCTATAGTAACAGTTCGTTCACGCGGCAGACGCGCCTCACATAGGGAGACGTTTATTTAACAGTGATGGAAGGAGTCTCCAGTGTCAGCGCTTTGTATCAGTTTTCTGACATCTTCAGGACAGAGCAGTTTACGATTTGCCGTTTCTCAGTAACATGACAAGCTGCGATTTTATATCTTATTAACTATAAGAGAGAGAAAAAAGCCGAATATTAAATGTAACTATAAACAGATAAAAAAAAACCCCACAATTAATTAAAAATTGTAATCATTGCCAACTAGCTATGGTATAAGAGGAATAAAACATTTGTTTTAGGAAAAGAATCAACTTCGGATTGGTAACAGAAACTTCTGACCTATCATTGATTATCTTCCGATGAGGCATGACACGGAGTGTGTTTTTCTAATCTGTTTTGGAATAATCTTCGGATATTTTTCTGTATGTGCATTTGAGACATGCCGCACACTGATCAACACGGTTACGTAATTATAGGAAACCATTTCCTAACACTCGATAATAATAATTATTGAAAGGAAAAAAGAACAACACACATCACACAGAGTGCTGAGTGGTTGCTTATACGGCCTGATGGAAGGATCGGCGCTGATTTGAAATAATCGCAGTGTGTGGTAAGTGCATTAGCAGAAATCTTGCAAATATAGACATATTGTGTTTACAAGAAAAGCACAAGATGGTAAGTGCAGAAAGCTTTTAGTGCCGCTTTACTGAAATCTCTCTACTTATGTGTAATGATTAGAAGATGATGATAAATGGGAAAGTTTGTGACTTTCCATACAAATGCTACAGATAAGAAAATGTAAATGTGCATCTCTACCCTAAACAAGAGTGTGTCTGTGTCTGTGTGTGTGTGTGTGTCATAACACAAATGGTGTAATGAATGACAACGCTTTCTAATTAAGCAGAAATGACACTTGCTGTGTCTCTAATCAGCATCTAAAGTGAGACAGCTCCACTAATGCAAAAGCCGCCTGTCTCTCTTTCTTTCTCTCTCTCTCTCTCTCTCTCACTTCACTGCACCACAAACACTGATCCATCTCATCACAACTCCTAATTATTACTTTCACCCAGAACTCATTAGCACCACCTATATAACGAGTTCCATCTTCCAAAACACCTCGGCCCTGTCCCAAATATGAGAATTCATACCGACTTCATGGTTTTACTAGACTGTGAAGAACAAGCCAGACTTATTGATAGTCACTGTTTCATTTTCATTTACACAGTGTGTTGCATAAGTATTCCCCCCCATCAACCAACATCTCCCTCCCCCCAACCCCACAAAGTTGTGATTGCAACTTTTACACTGCAGTTACACTGCAAAATCCTGCAAAACCCCTGAATCAGTTCTCTCATTAAAGTGTCATGTGATCCCCATATATGTAAACACATCTCTATACAACAAACAGAGTTTGTTAACTAAACAAATAGCGTCATGAAAACCAAGGAGTGATCAAAACATATCCAAAGTCCTGGAAAAGTACAGAGCCCTTTACAAATGCAAAATGCAAAGAATAAGACAAGTAAGGATCAGAGTCAGAGAAGCAACCAAGATGCCAAGGGTAACCCAGAAGGTGCTGGAGAGATCCACAACTGAGCTGGGAGAAGATTCAATTCAATTCAATTCATTTTTATTTGTATAGCGCTTTTTACAAAGGTCATTGTCTCAAAGCAGCTTTACACAAACAAAAGTAAAGTGAAGTGTGTGTGTGTGCCGTCTCTGATGAGCAAGCAGGGCGACGGTGGCAAGGAAAAACTCCCTGAGATGGTGATAGGAAGAAACCTTGAGAGGAACCAGGCTCAACAGAGAACCCATCCTCATATGGGTTTACACTGTAGTGTGCGTGTGTGTGAGCACAATGTGTGTTGGTGTAGTCCATGGAAAACAGCTGAAGCGTTTTCGTGGCAGTATGAAGCATTGCCGGTGGACAGGTCCAGAGTGAAGGGGGGGAGGTCTGGATCACCGGCAGCTCAGGAGTGTAGCTCGGCAGAAGGAGAAGGAAAGTGGTTAGGTACACTCACAGTCACCGTGTGGAGATAAAACTCAACATCCACAAGTCCCCCAGATCTACTCCTTTGATAAAAACACTAGTCGCTAAATGCTAGGTTAAATAAATAAGTCTTCAACCTCGACTTAAACACTGAGACCGTGTCTGCTTCACGTACATTAACTGGGAGACTATTCCATAATTTTGGGGCTTGGTAAGAGAAAGCTCTGCCCCCTGCCGTGGTTTTGGCAACGCGTGGTACTGATAGACAGCCTGCATCCTTAGAGCGAAGTAGGCGCGGCGGAACGTAAGGTACTAACATATCGCTTAAATACTGCGGAGCGAGACCGTTTAATGCTTTATAGGTTAGGAGTAATATTTTATTATGTTCACAGGACGACAATAGTCCAGATTCTCCACAAATCGGGGTTTTATGGAAGAGTGGTAAGGCAAAAGGAGACTCAGCAAACATGTGGAACACATTTTCTAGTTTGATGAGACCAAAACAACATTTTTTTGGCCTTGGCACAAAGAGCAACGTTTGGTAGAAACCCAGCACTGCTCATCACTTTGCGAACATCATTTCCACTGTGAAGCATGGTGGTGGAAGCATCCTGCTGGGAGTTACCCTTGGCTTCTTGTTGATTGTTGCTTATTTGTCTTATTATTTAAATCACAGCAATTAATACAAATATTAGCTGCACACGTTACTTATGGTGTATTAATGCTGACGTTCATGATTTGTCCACCTAGCAAAATTTGTTTCCTCAATTGTTTACTTTATTCCAATGAAATGGTTCACAAATACCATTCAAATAACTGTGTCCTCTATCAGTGCTAATTAGTGAACTGCCAATTAGCTAATTAGCTACTCGTGTTGTCCGCTCTGTGCTTTAGTGACTCTTTGTAATGCAATATCTTTGTACACCGTCTCAAACCTCATGTTCCTTTTGTGCTGACGTTAGATACACTTTTGCTCCAGGGACTCTCAGTCAACAAACTCAAGTTTCTTGTGTTTCCTATTTTAATCTACTTCCTATTTTTTTTATTCATTGTCATTCTCAGACACTCCTCTGTAACGTCTCACTATCAGTGTTAGTATGGAATCCATCAGAACCATAGCTCGAAGCTAAACCCTTTAACATTTCAGTAATTCATCATCTGTCAGGAACAGCGTCCTTCTGTGAAACATTATCAGTTGTGCAGAGGCACTGAGGGAAACGCCGTTTCTCTGTCTCTCCATCCTGCGTGTGCTCTGTCCATTTATTCCACCACAGATATGTCACATACAGTACAGTGTTGTTGTGCGTCTATTTGTTTTCCAAGGTTTGTTTCTGTACAATCAGGTCAAGTTTATGCACTTCACTTTTTACACTGGAGGAATGTTATTTTAGGAACGTTATAGACTGACCTGGTTGGATACTTACTAAAGGCTATAATAATGCTCTCTTTCAGCTGAGTATTGCTTTATTCATTATATTTATTGCATTTAGGCTTGTGCAATTATAACGATTTAATCGTCTCTATACGATATTACACTGCCACATAAACGATGTGACGTTTAATCAGATCTTCAAATGGAAGATGAGCCAATTGACATATAAACTTAAAATGATGTACGCAGGTGTTTTGGACCCTCTAATGTTAACCGACAGCGTGTGGAAGCCCCGCCCCCTTTCCACAATCCCCCATGCTCTTGCGAGACTATTGACTCAGTCCACTTCTCCATGTGCTGTGTCTAATTTGACTAAATCTCTGCCAGATCATGTGTTATTGGATACACATGACAATAGTTTCTGTCATCTGTCAGCATTTAATCTTTCTTTTTCTCTGTCTGTTGCAGTGTGTCGCTCGATGCAGACTTTTCCCCAAGGCCAGTGGCCAAAGGGAAAAAGAAGAAGAAAAAGTCAGTGAGGAAGAGGAGGAGAGAAAGGTCAGTAAAACAAACAAAACATCGAGGGGGGAGGAAGGAAGGAAGGAAAACAGAGAGAGAAAGAAAGAAAAAGAAAGAGAGAGAGAGAGAGAAAAAGAGAAAGACAGATGGAGAGGGAGAGATAGGGTAATAGAGAGAAAGAAAGACAGAAATGCAGCAAAAAGAGAAAGAGTAAGAGAAGAAGAAAGAGAGAGAAAGAGTAATAGAGAGACTGAAAGAGAGAGACATAGAGAAAGAAAGACAGACAAGCATTGAAGGTGAGAAGAAACAGAACAAAATAGAAAAGGAAGAAAGAAAGAAAGAAAGAAAGAAAGTGATTGAAAGAGAAAGAGAAGGAATGAGAGAGAGCCTGAAAGACAAAGAGAGACCAAGAGAGATAAAGAGATTGGTAAAAAAAGAGCCTGAGAGTGAGTGAAAGAGAGATAGAAAAAGAGAGTGTGTCTGAAAGAGAGAGAGACTGAGAGAGAGAAAGAGAGGGATAGAGAAAAAGAGACTGAGAGAAAGTAAAAGACAGTGAAAGACTGAAAGAGAGAGTAAAAGAGAAAGTGAAAGAGAGTGAAAGATACAGTAAAAGAGAAAATGAAACAGAGAGAGAGAGTGAAAAAGACAGTGAGAGAGTGAAAGATGTACAACACTGTGTTTCTGCTGGATGTGTGTTTAACTGCACAACGTTCTCTGGAAGCGAAACACACTGCTGTTAATCAATGTGCCCTTTTACAAGAACGATCACGCATACACACACAAACACACACACACACACACACTTTAACCTTAAACGAGCTTTATTTTATCTCATACACACATTGACACACTACACTTGTTCAGTAAAGTGTAGAATTTAAGCTTTGTGCTGCTCTAATGCCTAAATCCAAGAATTATGAATTAATGAAAATTAAAAAAAAAAGAAGAAGAATTAAATGGCCATTTTCTTCAACACTATGGCTTAATGTGCTGCAGTTTAGCAGTGAGCAATGTTTTTAAGACAAATTCTTTAAGACAAATTTAAGACAAATCAGCTGCTTTTATAGCTTTACTGTGCGGTGGTAAAAAGTGAAACTTTACCTTCTCTAATCACACTGAGACTGAAACATTTACACTCTCACTCCATACATTTCACACTGAGCTGTCGGATTTGGGTTTTCTGCTGTGGCAATTTTATAGTTTAATTTGATTTCATTTGTAGTGTTATCAATATCTTTCAAGAAAGAAAGAAAGAAAGAAAGAAAAGAAAGTGAAAGAGGGCCAAAACAGGGCAGAGTGAAACTGAAAGACTGAAAGAGAAATAGACAGAAAGTAAGAGTGTGAGAGACAGACGCAGAACATGTGAGACATGTGAGTGAGAGAGAGAGAGAGAGAGAGATTTTATTTAAAAAAGCCCTTTATTGATTTATCTCATGATAATTCAAACATACTTTTTCAGATCATCTTCATTCTTCAGGAAGAAAAAAGAGAAAGAAATGAAGAGAGAGAGAGGGATATATACTAAAAGACAGACAGAGATAGCATCAGGGAAAGAGCAAGAGAGAGAGAGAGAGAGAGAGAGAGAGACTGAAAGAGGGTGAGTGAGACTTTCAGGGAAAGAAAGAGAAAAAGACAGAAGGCAAGACAGAGAGTGTGTGTGAGAGAGAGAGAGCAAGAGAGACTGAAAGAGAGTGAGCAAGACTTAGGGAAAGAGAGAAAAAGACAGAGAGAGAAAGGAGTGACAGAGAGAGTGAGATAGAGAGAGAGAGAGTGCTGATTGGGAGTAAAAAGGTCAGAGTGATAATATACAGCTCTTCATTACACTAATATCTGTAATGCATTATAAATCCACCAGCACTAAATAAGTGCTACATCATAATCCACTTTATTAAGGCAGTATAATATCTCGCATTCATTACACTGTAATGCCTCAGTGCTGTTCTACCTGCTAATGCGCTCTAGATTGGACTGTACCACTGCACCCCACGGGGAGAACGGGTAGAATAATCCCATCCTGTTACACACACAGGTATGAAGTGAGCACTGATGAGTGTAATAAAGCTTTATAATTCATCTGATTAATCAACGTGTAGCCAGTGAGTGTGAGGAGGAAATGGAGTGTATCATCTCATCTCAAATTCATTTCTGATTAAAGTGATTAATAAGCCTATACGCGTTTCATAAATGTCATAATGCACTATAACAAGTCACACTAACACGTTATATCGTGTACTGTTTTACGTTACACGTGACGCTTGTTTCTGGGTCTGATTTACTGAAACGTCTGAAATGTTAAATGCTAGCTAGACCCCCGTTTTTTCTTTCTTCTGTTAGATTCTGAGTTACACCACTACGCCATGTTCAGAGCATACGTAGAATGTGCTATGCAGGTGTTTAATTTGATTTTATAGATAGCTCATTGAGATTATTGAAATTATATGTGTGCACTTCATGGTTGAAAGGTTTCCAGACTTTTCTGAAAGGTGCTTTCGGGACAAAATTTTTTTTTATAAATCGTTTTGCAACAGAAAAAAATTAACGATATCATCAGTAGATCATGAGTTTGAATCCTGATGATTCCACAGCCATCCATGGTCCAAAGAGAGCAAAATTGCCAGTCGCAGTGAAGCTAGCCAATCATGGGCGTCTGTGAGCTCATGTATGCGGAAGAGGGCGGATAGCGCTTTCCGTCTGTGACGCAGCACGAGCAGCAGTTTGAAAACTTTGAGAGTTAGCTTGGGAGAATTTATGATTGGGAGAAACTGTGAAAAAAAACCCTCTAGACCACCTCCTTTTAAATTGTAGGAAATACGAAATCATGAAGCAGATTTTATTTTATCGGTGAAATATTTCAACAATTGCAATATGATGTAGATTAGAAGCAAGAAATAGACAAATGAGAAGAAGCTAAAGATTCAAATAAATATAAAACTAGATGTAATGGAGGACTCAGGGGCAGGTTATAAGGATCCATGTACATGAGGTTTATTAAAAGAATATCAGGGTCAGAACAGGCAGAGTCGATAATCAGGGGAAAAAGTCTATCCAAAATACAATATCTATAAATCAGCAATGCGGCATCAAAACAAAGGGGCAAGGCAAAAGGTCGAATCCACAGAGTAGCTATCCGAAGAGCAAGGTTCAGGTTTAGAAAGACTAGACAAACTCCAAGACCTCGGAAAGTCTTAGCGTCAATGTGCTTTATGTAGTGCTGGAACAGGAAATTGAAGGGACAAAAAAGAAGAAGTTCAGAATTCAGGTGAGAGCGCCCTCTGGTGGTCTGGTGGGGCAGAGTCAGGGCTGGATGTTACAGCAGAATACTGTATAGAGAGAATATATTGAGGAAGATTGCACATGAATACCGGTCTGTTATTACCCCAAATGAATGTAATGATTGGTACACCATTATCCATTTTATTAATACATTTATTATAACACCTTAATATTCACTCTGATAAATGAAATAAATGGAATGTGAGAGTCTGACAGGAAGCTGTTAATCTGCAGGTGTCACTCCTCCAGTCCGTCACCACTCCGCAAGAAAAAGAAGAAGAAGAAGAGCTCGAAGAAGAGGAAGCAACACAGGTAATGTGTCAGATGGCTTTCATGGCTGTTTGCTAATCACTTAGCAATCACTTCCACAGTCTCACTAATTTACACACCTTTTTTTAACACACACTGCTAATGAAGTGAACACTCTCTCTCTCTCTCTCTCTCTCTCTCACACACTCACAGGGCTGCCTCCAAGAAGAGAAGACACAGGTATGACTGTGTTCGTGTTTCATTTAAGTAAAGCAGAAACCATGATAATAAATAAACCTTAAAAGATGGAAATTTCCTTTGGATTAATACGCCTGTAATGTTCAGCTCCCTGCATGCAGAATATAACTGAGAGCTAATATAGTACACTGAGGTCCGTATTTAGTAAGATTACTATTAACAGGTACTGATATGTGTGTGTGGATTTTCCAAATCCAATTCCAGTCGTTGCTATTTGACATCGGATATGTTTTCTGCAATATCTAATCCAGCATTTTTTTTTTTTTGCTTGCATCGGCCAGACACCGATGCTGGGCGTCATTTCTAATGGCAATGAGATATGTTGCAAAACTGTTTTCAATAGAATCTGGACCTTAAATAAATGAGAGTAAAGACGAGTGAATGTCTGTTTATAAAGTCAATGTGAATGAAACGTTTTCTGTTCGAATGAAACCAAAACATGAGTTAAATCAAACATGATTTAGTAAAACTTTCTGTTTATTAACACTTAGTAAATGGCAAAAACCAACTTTCAAAATTTAATACCTGCCCTTCAGTCTTATTCATTACTCAAACTGGGTTTCAGGCAAAATGTGTAGGACGCAATCCTGTATAGAGGCTGTTAATAAATCAGCTCACTTTTTTTTTTTTTTTTAGTTTGTACATGTTTTTACTCACACAACTTAAGTAAATAAGGGCCTTTCCATAGGCAGTATTTAGTGTATTTAAGTCGGAGTCTGGTATGTTTTTATCCCCTTGATGCGCGATTTGTACAAGTGAGAATATAGCAAATACATTTGAGACTTTGTGAACCGAAACAGCAAGTCTCAGGGGAAGAGAGCTCGACTCGGTCAACTTCCAAACAAACCCGAGTGTGGTTCGATTAAAGTGAGAACACTAACTGCAGGAAGGTTCACACGCCTCTAGCATTTTTTTATAGAAAATTTCACTCTGATTGAGACTAGGTAAACAGACAGATAGGTGAGAAAGTGTTTTTACTGAAATCCAGGGAAATGGATTTAATTAATCAGTAATAAGCAGTGCTGAGTGTTTTATAATTCTCTGTCAATAATGTGCTTTTCATCATACAGCTCCTCAAGCACCAGACGCAAACGGAAGGAAGAAAGAAAACATAAAAAGAGGTTGGTCGCACAGATTCATGATTTGAAAATCATGTTGGGTTTAACCCTGAGAACTGATAGTACGGAAATTTACTATTCAGGTGCTTATCGTTCTTTTAGTGTTGGATAACTTTATCAGCACATGACTAGTGTTGTGTTATTATAATACAACCATACACACATACACACACACAAACACACAGGTACACACTCACACACACTGCAGTTTCACGGTATCTTTATGCTGGGATCATCATGTATTTCTGACCTTCCCCAGGTTCAGGATATGTGTGTGTGAGCACTCGCACAGAGAGAGAAAAAAGTGATACAGAGATGAATGGAGGGAGAGAGTGAGAGAGACAGAGAGAGACAAAGAGAAAGCAAGAAAGATTAAAAGAGACAGAGACAAAGAAAGAGAAAGTGAAGGACAGAGAGATAGAGTCAGAGAGAGAGAAATAGAAAAAGAAAGTGAGAGACTGAGAGAGACAGAAAGAGAGAGAGATAAAGAGAGTGAGAGAGAGAGCAAGGTAGAAAAGGACATAGAGAGAGACAGAAAGAAATATAGACATAAAGAGACAGTGTGTGTGTGTGTATGTGTGTGTGAGACCTGCATAGTCTGCTTGATGAGAATTGTCCTGTTTCCTCAATTCACTCACTAAATGAAATTATTTTCACCACTTTTTTTTTTGACTGTCTTTGTTCAACAGCTCTGATTTAAAGTCACTCTGTAAGTCATTTCACTCTCACAGCTCTATACATGTTACATTCAGTAAAACTCAACTCACATGTCTGTTTTCATGTTGCAATGGCAATTTGCTATTTAAAGAGGTAAAATCATGCCCCGGGTATCAGTGGTCTTGAGTCTGAGAGAGTAAATGTGCTGTTGTGAGAGTGAAAGAGCAGCTCTGATACAGTTACAGTCTACTCCCTGGGCCATCTCTGGCAGACTCAGGGGCAATTGCCAACCCAGCACCACCCCCACTGTCGCACCCTAGATCGAAAAAGATGCAGCGAAAGTGCCCTAAAGGGTGCCAGTAATGTAGATAAAACGTGATGAAGTACCCTAATGGCTGCCCTTCATTTGAAAAAACATGATGAAGTACCCTATAGGGTGCCGCTACATACAAGAAAACATACTGAAGTGCCTTAATGGGTGTTTATGTTCATTAACATGTGAACGTACAGGTCAACACATCTATCACATGCATTTCTTCATTATTAGTAACTGTATTATCCTGGTCAGAGTCACGGTGCTATAAATGACTGGTTTGTTTAGATTTTGGAAAATAGAACCAGCTACACTATATGAACAAAAGTCTGTGTGCACCTGACCATCACACCCCACTCTTACAGGCAGGTTTAAACTAGATTTTGGAGCATGGCTGTGGGGATTAGTGCGTATATCATTGTAATTCATTTTAGACCTCTGTTCTGTTAAATATCAGCAAATATTTCACTGCTCCCTCCTCTCTCTGTCCCTTGGCGCTATTTCCTTCTCCCTCTTTCCTCTTTCATTCTGTGTATCTCTTGCTTTCTGTCTTACTTTGTCCTGTCCTTTTTTTGTTTTTGTCTCTCCCCAACACTCTGTATCCCTTTATCTCTGTCCCTTCTCTCTTGTCTTTATCTTTTGTTCCTCTATCTCACTCTTCTTTTTATTCCCTCTGTCTCCAACTCTCACTTCTCTTCACTGTACTGTGTGTGTGTGTGTGTGTGTGTGTGTGTGTTTCAGATGCCATAGCGACTCTCATCACAGACGCCGATCACGGAGAGCAGACAGTTCTGACTGGAGATCCTCCAGCACTGAGAGCAGGTACACACACCGAAAGACAGAGAGAGAGAGAGAGAGAGAGAAAGAAAGAAAGAAAGAAAGAGAGAGATTTTTATTTATTTATTTAATACCCCCTTTTACTGGGTCAGTCAAATATCAATGAAAAAGTGAAACCACTGATTCTTACATTGTAAAATTATAAAGAAGAACAAGAAGGAAAACAAATCAATTCCATTTTAAAAAGGAAAGAAAAAACTTTCCTAATAAACTAAAAAATGGCACACTTTTAGAAAAGCAAGTCATCATTTTCTTCATCGACCAAACACAGCAGTCCATTTATCCCCCATGTACCCATAAACTCCTGCAGCTTCTCCACCAAAGCATAGCATGTGTGTTCAACTCAGAGCCGTGCCACCACTAAACCCCTGAACATGGCTATTACATCCACTGTTCCCTGCCCTGACATTTGGTTCTTCCTAGTTTTCCATATAGCTAACTTTGCTTTTCCAGATAAGAAATTCAGCAAGCCCAAAACACTTTTTCTCTTTCCTGTATACTTTGGCCCAAAGATAAACACTGGGAGGGAGAAGACCTCACCTGAAGATGAATTGTAATTGTACTGTGCATTGTGCAAAAAGATAAAACTAGGACACAATTTCCAGACAAAAAGGACAGCCTACCCCAGCAGTGGGATCGAGGTGCACCCGATGTCTGTTTGTGGTTATTGCCCCATGTATTATCCTCCAATGGAGGTCAGCTGTCCGTATGTCAAATATACAGGGAGCACTTATACAGGGACCACCAGCAGCCTTTAGGGGAAGAGTCAGTGCCAAAAAATACAAGCCACCTACTTGATGGAACTCCCTTCAGGAGATGTACATGGCAGACCTTCACATAGGTTATTCAGAGAGCTCTTTTCCCAAATTGATTTAAAAGCCCCAGTTCAGGAGTAGTAAAGCAGGAGATTCCGCTCAGCAGCAGTGACACTCAGTGCAGGAATGTCATGAGGATGTCCATCTGTCCATTGTGCACAGGTCCTTTAAGAAAGCTTGATGGTCAGCCAGCAGTAAGCCTCATGTCCTCACTACGATCTGGTTTAAAAGATGCCCTGACCTGATCCCGTTCCTTTCACCCACAGCCGACATACCAGTTTTAACAAGATGGCCCAGCTTTAGAAGTGGTGGCTCAATGGTTAAGGCTCTGGGTTACAGATCAGAAGGTTGGGCCCGTGAGCAAGGCCCTTAACCCTCTCTGTATCATGGCTGACCCTGTGCCCTGAAGAAAAGAATTTCACCGTACCATAATGTACACTCACCGTTTCACTTTAACAGGAGCACCTGTACACCTGCTCATTTATGCAGTTATCCATTCAGCCAATCATTTGGCAGCAGCACAGTGCATAAACTCATGCAGATACAGGTCAAGAGCTTCAGTTATTGTTCACATCAAACATCAGAATGAAGAAAAAGTGTGATCTCTGTGACTTTAACTGTGGCATAGTTGTTGGTGCCAGATGGGCTGGTTTGAGTATTTCAGAAACAGCTGATCTCCTGGGATTTTCACACACACCAGTCTCTAGAGTTTACACAGAATGGTGTGACAATCATGCTCCCACATGACTGGCTGATTAGATAACTGCAAGAATGTGCAGGTGTACAGGTGTTCCTGAAAAAGTGGATGTGAGTGTATATGTATTAAAAGTAAAGGCTTCTTCACTTCTCTTTGTGTTCCTCGTGATCAAAAGACGTGGATGCAAGTTGGCCAACAACAAAAACTTTGATGACAGAAGAGTGTTAAAAACTAAATACTGGAGGACCAGTACCCAGGTATCAACAAAGTGGAGAAAACCTTCCATGCCTCCAAAACTGACTGCTAAAAAGGTGCGAGAGCTCAGCCTGTTGCGGTTTCTTTAGAAGTCCCATTCAAGTCCCATTCCACCCGTTCTCCTTAACAGTGAAGTTGCAGTGTGTTCCCAAGCGACAGACTTGTTGTATAGCAGTCTCCGAGCAGCTTGTAAATGAAAAAGTCATTATTCTGGACCTGACGTCCGCAAGGCCTTGATCCCCTTCTATAATACGGCTGATTATACTCACTGTTAGCCCAACCAAAAAAGATCACCCATGCTCTTTGTATTTCCTGCTTTGTCTAAGTCCCGCAGGTGGTTGTAATACATTAGGTTTGTGCCAGAGAGTCGAGGCAACCAAGGTACTAGCAACCAAAACCACCCCCCTGTAGGAACTTCACTGAAA
The DNA here is from genome assembly GCF_027358585.1 of Pangasianodon hypophthalmus. Classification (NCBI taxonomy): domain Eukaryota; kingdom Metazoa; phylum Chordata; class Actinopteri; order Siluriformes; family Pangasiidae; genus Pangasianodon; species Pangasianodon hypophthalmus. The sequence goes on along the minus strand of NC_069733.1, from coordinate 17,114,310 downwards.
TGCTTCCTGAGGTTCCCAGGTAAAAGTGAACATTACCTGCCCAAAAAGCTTGACTTTTGTCCCAGTTGATTTAGCTAAAAACGCCTTCTGATAAATCTCAGATCATACTCTTATGTCCCATCATTATTAATAAAATCTGAAACATCATCTGCATATGCAGAGAGCACAACTCCTGGCCCCTGCGATATCCTTGGAAGCTGAAAGCCTGCTAGCCCCCGCAAAGATAGATCAGCTGCGGTTCAGTGGCTATAATGTACAACTCACACGATAGTGGACGTCTTTGATTCCTCTTGTGACTGCAATCTGCTGGCTCAGACCACACCCAATTTTGATCATGCTGCACACAGCTACCAAAAATACTACCAAACCCAAAAGCTAACAGCATTAAGAAGATAGTTATGATCAAAATATGATCCAAGTCCATCTCCTGATCAAGTGAAATCAAACCAACAACCATATCAGAAACATTACAGAGATATACTGTAGGAGAGAGAGAGAGAGAGGGAGGGAGAGAGAGAGAAAGACTAAATCCACTTGGTCTTCCCTTAATATCAGTTTTAAGAAAGATGTCTATTCTCTCTAATAATTAACAAGGTAATCAGTCTGAATTTAATTAAAAAGTACGAAGAATTTATTACTAATAACTATTAATTAATAAATACTAAATGAATATGAATTCATTTTTTAGTTCACAAACATCCTCAATGTTGTCTTGTTTTATTTTTTTCCCTCTGTTACTGCTGCACTATGGTAAATATACACGATAAATGTATATGGTGATTATTTTTGCTGTAGCCGTGTAAATATTTTATGATTTTGTGGCGTAGATGTGAAGACAGCAGTAAATCAGGCTTTCAGCGCAGCAGCCATGGTTCAGGAGAGCGTGGAGGGTTTGAATGGTGTTCAGCGGTGAAGCTCGCCACTAAAATCCCCTCCAAGTGCACAGTAAGTGTGTGAGAGTGCCGCCCGGCGCGCTAATAGCACCCCACTGCTGCTCTCTTAAAGGCCACCTGAAAACATTGATTTCTTTTTGCTGTTTAATGGGAACAAAAGAAAGAGACGATGCCATTTTACACGTCAGTACAGCTCGGCTGCTCCTAACACACACAAAGACCAGAGAAATATTACTCTCAGGATAGAGGAGAGGGGAATTTCACACTGTTTCATACTGATCTGAGGTCAGTGTGTGTTATCTGTCTCTTACATAACAGTGTGTGAATTATTTAAAAAAAGAAATTAAGATTCAGAGCAACACAAATAAACTGTAAACTCTATGAAATGTCAACATTTACTATAGTAATATGTTATAATATGTTATAATATAATATAATAATCTCATAATATGTTTCTACATATTTTTCTCAGTTCAAGTTTGAAATTATTTTATTCTGTTTGCAGATCATTTTATTTATTTCAAATGTTTTTTTCTAGAAAGAACTCAAATTATCTGCAAGAGAATAAGAACAGAATGAGAGACAGAACGTGTCTATTTCTATCTCTCTTTTTCTCTCTTTTTCTCACTCACTATCATTTTCTGTCCTTTTCTCACTTTCTGTCTCTCTCTGTCTATTTCTATCTCTCTTTCTGTCTCTCTATTTCTCTCTCTGTCTATTTCTATCTCTCTTTCTGTTTCTCTCTCTCTCTGCCTATTTCTATCTCTCTCTTTCTGTCTCTCTCTTTGTCTGTTTCTCTCTCTCTCTCTGTCTATTTCTTTTTCTCTCTCTCTGCCTAGTTCTATCTCACTTTCTGTCTCTTTTTTCTCTCTCTCACTTTCTGCCTCTCTCTCTGTCTCACTTTCTGTCTCTCTTTTTTCTCTCTCTCACTTTCTGCCTCTCTCTCTGTCTCACTTTCTGTCTGTCTCTCTATCTCTGTCCACTTCTGTCTCTCTCTATCTATTTCTTTCTCTCACTGTTTGTCTCTCTTTTTTCTCTCTCTCTCTCACTTTCTGTCTCTCTCTATCTATTTCTCTCTCTCACTTTCTGTCTCTCTATCTCTGTCTCAGAAGTGTTAATACTGAAGTAGGTCATACTGAAGATAAATGAATGAATGCTTGGTGTACTGTTGCAACTGATTACACAAATTAAAATAAAAATAATAGCTATAACAACATAATAATTTGATCTTCTTTGCTCTAATAATAGTTCTATTAGTTTTTGGGGTTTTTCGGTAGTAGATTCTCGTTATTTAAACATAACGACAAATCTGCCGTTCTGTATTTGTTACATTTGCTGTTGCTTCAGATGTTCTGAACAGAAAGCAACCTTTCATTAAACCCTTCACTGAGGATAATTTTCAGGAGGGAAGAGCTCACACACACACACACACACACGCACACAGGCACACACACACACGCACGCACACAGGCATGCACACACACACACACACACACACACACACACGCAGGGACACACACTCACACGCACGCACACACACGTGCACACACTCACGCACACACGCGCACACACACACGTTTGAGATTTGCATTAATTAACTTTTAAACCAGAGTGGGCTTTCGAGTGTTTCCCAGCTCCAATAATTACACACACTCTAATTCTCATCTAACCTTTCATCCCTCTCAGTGCGTACACTGACAAAAAAACAAAAACCAAAAAACACTCATTTCTCAAATTACACTTTATATAATAACTTGGCTTTGGTGTTATTATCCTCCAGTATGATTGAGGGATTGTTTTTAGAAAAGCTGAGACAAATGTGTGTATTATTAATGTGTGTTAAGAAACTTTTATTTGAAAGTTAAGGAGAATAATGTGAAGTAATTGAACTTATTGTATTCGATTTTTGTTATATCCTTTCATATTCTTTAACAAATGGAAGAAATATTCTTAATTATTGAAGTTTTAATTTTGTTCAAGAGCAGTTCAGGAAGTTACAATGCACAAAAGACCCATTTGGCGTTTGTAAACGAAAAGAGACGTGCACGCAACCTGGTTGCAAAACAACGCGAGTAGCCTACTAACTCAGCTAAACTAACGCTTTCACATGGTGTAACTGTAGAAGATTCTTAGGGCTTGGTGCTTCCTGTCAGTGGCTAAGTGATGCTAAGTGGTGGTCTAGGATATATATACATATATATATATATATATAAAAGATGTTATACTAGAGAGAAATTAAAGGCAATTAAAGGAAATTAAAGAACATCAAAGTCTCTTGATGTTCAACATGGTTAAGCAAAGTTAGCTAGCTAAACATGTCCATTATAGGCAACGCCTCGGTAAGAACGTGACCTAGCTATCTAGCCCTAGCCAGCTAGTTTCTTGATGTAGAGTTTAAGCGAGCTATTTAGGTTTGTTAAAGCAGTATAAATTAGGCAAATTAGCTAACTGGCAAGCTAAGACTGTTAAATTCATAGTTAGGTCACTAATATGATAGTTAGCTACTTAGCCAAGATAAGTAGCCTGTAACCACAGCTGTCTTCTGCTGGCTTGGAAAGGTGTCCGCTGTGATAGCACGTGGTAAAATCTAAAGGTTTATGGACACTTTTCCGATTCCCAACAGCACAAAGTGACATTTTGGAAAACAAATTCTGGTCTGCTTGTAAAAAAAATCACTGTAGTCCTCCCCAATGTTTTTGCAACCAGGATGTGCGGCTGGCGTCACAGTGACGCGTCTCACTCAGAGGTCTGTAGAAAAAACTTAAATAATCAAAACTTTGTAGATGATCATGTTTCTTTCTGTAAATGTTCTTTATAATAATGTAGTATATTGTGTTTTACTATAGTAATAATAATATTAATACGAACACTGTATTGAAATTTGATCTATTAAAATTTTCATTTGGGATACAATTGAAAAAAAAACCAGAAGAAACTGAAGCGTTAGAAGAAGCAGTGAGACAGAGTGGCTTTGGGTTTTGAAGACGAGACTTATTTGTCTTTTTCTTGCATTTTCCCGCTCTAACGATGCACTTACGTTACCCGCTCTTCCCTTTTTCTTACACCGTACCTACTTAAGGAGGAAGTCTGGATTGGTAAGTCGATGCTATCCGCAGATTTAGGGACTTACTGTAGGACGCTGGTGGACTTTAAAGCTCTTCCTGCAGGGGACCTAAGCTCAAACCAAACGTCCTCTTTAATTCCTCAACGCTTTGATTTAGTTAGACTGGATTAGATGGAAGTTTTTGTCTCTGTCTCTATATTATATATTACATTTATATGAAATATGACGTTTAATAGACAGAACTTTTAAACAGGGCTTTCTTTGCTGTTTTTCTCTCCTTTTTGTTGTTAACTGTTCATTATTATTATTATTATTATTATTATTATTTTCTCTTCCTCTCTTTTTTTCTTCTCCTTCTCTTATTATTAAATCAGCTTTTTATTTTACACTCTCTCTTTTAGTGCATATTATTAGTTCATTAGTTCTCCTTTCGTTTCTTCTTTTTTCTTTTCTGGCATGTGACAAATTTGCATGACAATTTTTAATAAACATTTAAACATTTTGATCTTGTGCTGAAAACACATCTTAATTTCTTCTCTGTGCTTTGTAGGCACTTTTGTAGAGAGCTCACACTGCAGCTAGAAGATTAGCGCTTGATTTTTTTTCCCCTTTTATAAAACAACATCGTTTTCTTGCAGGTGGTACACTCGCGTCCTGGGCTTGAAACGTCCATCGTCCAGGACTCGCCGTGTATTCAGGGTAAAGGACGTGCGGATTATGATTCAGGAAACGACACGTCCTCTCCGCCGTCGTCTAAAACCGGTGTCTCGAGGGCGCAGGTCACGGCGGACAGACAGGAGAAACTGAAATTTATGGACAATTCGTCTGATTCAGGAAACTCTCTGAGCAGCTACGAGTCTCTGAGTAAAGCCGAACACAGAGACAGACACATTAACACGTCTGTTTTCAACAAGCTCAAAAGGTGAGAGACACAAAAGGAAGCTAAGTTGATTATTTTATTAATAACAACACTTCCTGATGTGTTTTACCAGCAATTTGAAAACAATTTCTATTTATTTCTTAAAGATAAACATATGGTGCATTTTAATTTCTATTTTATAGTTATATTGAATGTTGTAGATCATCTGCGAAAAACAAGTTATTTCCTGTTCTGACTTGCGTTATCACAGATATAAACATTTATTCCTTCACCGGCCTTTCTCTTTTTCTCTCATGAAGTTAATAAGACAAAACAACACAGCTTGTCACGTTACCGAGAAACCGCAAAGCATAAACTCCTTGGAAAACATCCTGACTGTTAGAAAGAGCTGACACTGGAGACTCCTTCCATAAATGTTAAATAAACATGTCCTTAGAGAAAACTTCACCACATGAACGATAACACAAGCTTTTTAATAATAGAAACGATAACAGTATTAAAACAAGTGCACTTATATAAACCTGTGAGACAGAGCTGTTCTTATATAAAACGAATCAACACCTGCTGACCAATCAGGTTTGAGAATTCAACTTGGGTAGCACTCCTACCTAATGGCAACAAATTATAAATTTAGCAAGTAACAGAATTTTAACCATAACTCAGTTTACGTCTCTGTTTTGTAGAAGCACAGATTTAATTTCTTACAACGTTCAACATCTATATGGGGAATCGCGTCAGAATTTTTAAACTCTTCATATTCACCAGACATTCTTGTGCAACATCTTGATCTAATCCTGCTGCATGTTTCCTGTAATTCTAGCGAAGAGTCGAGCAGCTGTGTTGGGTTCATGAGTCACCGTTCTGTTAAATATCAGTATCGCTCAGAAACTCGGTCTCGCAGCAGGAGTCGATCGTCACGAAGTTCTCGCCACTGGGGACGTTATATATCCAGGAGCAGGTCTCCATCCTCCAGCCGCAGGTTAGTCACGTTAAAATGAAACACACCCCAGTTCAGCTTCAGCTGTGTTATTATTCAGCCGTTGTTTTTACCTGTGTGTGTGTGTGTGTGTGTGTGTGTGTGTGCAGGTCGTATTCCCGTTCGTCCAGTTACTCTTGTGATTCGAGGAGAGGGAGTGTGTGTAGCGTGAGCAGTCGACGGAGTGGAAAACATTCGAGATACACACCGGACCGGTACGTAGCAGTGCTCTGACTTCTGTTCAGTAATACAAGTTCTGCAGTACTTTTTTTACGATAATAAAAAAGAAAAGAACCCGTCCTGCAATCCAACAGAGTTTTTCATCCTGACCTCCGATTTCCTGGAGTTTTTCGGAGTCCTGGTCATTCTGTTACTTAATGAGCTGAGGTGAAGTGTGTTAGATGAGGCATTGCATTATCACTCTAGGCTTTCAGGAGTAACATTTTCCCAGACAGCATTGCAAGAAGATATGTTTCTCAACAAAAACAAAGCTATAAAACCTTAAAGTAGCAGTTTGTTATTTTTAGAGCCTTCTGTTGCCTATAAGCTGAATTACAAGACTTTTTTTACGACTGGGGGCGGAGCTATTTTGCAGGACGTAATAATGTACGCCGAAGCCTGACACGAGACGACTAACCATATCCGCAGAGCTGTCAGTATCGCTAACAAGAAAACGCTAGTAGGCAAAGAAAAAAAACAGAGTCAACTGAAAGAAATATCTAGACCTATTATAAATAATATCGGCTTGGACCTAATGTGTCCTATCGGTGGAAAGTTCAGGAACAGAAAGCTCTATGGCTCTAATATTTAGACAAAATACAGTAATTGTAGGTACGTTTTTAAATAATATTCAAGAAAAAAAAAACTGTTCTGAGGGGAGAATGGAGAGTTGGAGAACCTCTGTCGTAGAGTATGTCTGTGGACCTGGACGTCTCCATGCTAACAGCATATAAAACATGCACACTATGTATACGGCCAGAAGTTTCTAGTCACCTGACCATCACACCCATAATGTGCTTGTTGAACATCACATTCCAGATTTATTCCCCCTGTGTTTGCTGTTATAATAAGCTCCACTCTTCTGGGAAGGCTTTCCACTAGATTTTGGAGCGTGGCTGTGGGGATTTGTGTTCATTCAGCTATAAGAGCTTTAGTGAGATCAAGCACTGAAGGTGTTGAAGGTCATCCCAAAGGTGTTCAGTGGGGTTGAGGTCAGGGCTCTGTGCAGGACACTCGAGTTCTTCCACTACAACCTTCACGCACCATGTCTTCATGGAGCTCGCTTTGTGCACAGGGGCATTGTCATGCTGGAACAGGTTTCAGCCTCTTAGTTCCAGTGAAGGGAAACTGTAAAGCTACAGCACACAAAGACTTTCTATACAATTGTGTTCTTCCAATTTTGTGGCAACAGTTTGGGGAAGAACCACATATGGGTGTGATGGTCACTATATATACAAAAAAAAAAAAAAAGAAAGAAAACGATGATAGCCTACTGTCACAGATTCCCATGGTGACAAGCACCATGCGTATGTTATTTTATAATCAGCTTTATTACTTTAAGGCTTCTATTTCTATGAGACACTGAATAAAACTTGATTGTGTAAAAAAATACTTCAGTGAAGGTTTACAGAAACAAAAGATTCTCAGCGAACTGAAAAATGTGGTAGACTAAACTGTAGTAATAGAGCCAGATTTTAATCAGAAGACTTTTAACAACTTAAGAAGGGCTGAATTTACATCAGTTTCATTCTTCTGTTCCTAAAAGGATCCGAGAGAGAAGAAGAAGCTCCAGCTTGTGTGAGAAGCCGTCAAAGCGAAGCAGGAAGCGCAGCAGGAGGAGAATCTGTTCACCAATGAGGAAAAGGAGAAGAGACTCACCCAGTCATCTGGAGGCTCGCAGAATTACCAGGTCTGAATGCAGCTACGTCACTTTACTCTAAAAGCTGTTATATTACATTTATAGAAGCAAAGCTGGTTCAGACACCTTCATCTGCTACATACATATATAATCAGTGAACCTGATGGCTTTTACAGATGCTCAAAATTTTGAAATTAAGAACTAATTAAGTAATACAGGCTGTATTCTTCTAATTTTTGTTGTTATCTCTCTTTTTGGCAGTGCGAGGAAGAGGCCGATTCCCTATTACCGCCCGAGTCCTTCCTCTTCCTCAAGCCGCTCGAGCAGCCTGTCCTCCTGGAGTCTGTTCTCCCTCAACCGCAGCCAATCACGGAGCCTGATTCACAGCCGCAGCAGGAGTCGCAGCCGCTCTTCATACCGCAGTTACAGTCGCAGCTCGTCGCTGAGCTCCATCTACAGCAGCAGGAGCTACGACTCGCTAGCCAGCTACAGCCGTGCTCGCCGCTAATTTGCAGACAAGAAAATGGAACTGGATTTATTTTTCCCTTAAAATAGTGACACATCATGAAGACACAAGCTAGAAAGCTAATAGAAACAAAAAATAAAAACATGGACAAGCACAAATCCAAACACCTGAATTTACACAGAAACATGGAAAGATATTCCAAGCTAAATCTGACACACAAGCTAGCTCCTGTTAGCAAATTATGACTAGCTAGCAGGAGCTAAGTACATCTATGTTAATCGCGACGTTAAATCCAACAAAGTAATTCCAGCTAAAATTACACTTAGCTAAGCGTAAAGATAACACAATGAGATTTTACTCAAAAACAAGTAAACAAAATATTAAGACTAAGAACTATAAGAAAAAATTATGCAGTGCAAAATGCAGTGTATTAAGTAATGATTAAGACTTGGCTAACAAGGAAGCAGACCAGGAGCTAGCTAAGGTTGAGGTTTAATTTACGTAGTAAATCTGAGGCACAGCAAGGGGTGTTAGCAAGCTAACAAGAGCGGCTTTTACTCAGAAAATGTGAAAAGTTTAATAGAATGAAACTGTGATTGGATACGGGATGCCATGTGGTGAAAAAATCACCTCAGAAAACTATAAGACTGCGACATTTCTGAATTCTGTATTTACTTGCATTCAAAACGGTTAGCAGGCTAAATGGGCTGGATGCTACGTGCCGTGTGTGGGACGAAACACCATTTTTGTTGTTTAGCCGTGCTACAGTGGTTAAACCAACACACGCTGCAGTGTCACTTCAGCTTAGTAACCTTGAGTTAAGTACAATTTCACGCCTGATGTGTGAATCCTTTTTATCCGACCTGCCGTCACTTTCTCTCTTTTTTTTCCTTTTAAGAAATGTGTCAAAATCGCTCGAGGACAGAGATGTATGGCCTCTATAACAGATTTTACTGCACGCCGGGATTTTTTGACACCTGCATCACATTTTCTTCCCTTTGAAAAATGTGCCATGCTGCCAAACACACGCTCCATCAGCTCAAATGCCAGCCGTATTTATCTTCCACCCGAGTGCAAAACAATTCAAATGCCAATGGCCGTTACAGCGACGCCGCTTCTAACGCCGCTAATGACAGACGATCTGAATGTGACAGAAGCCCATCTGTCTGCTCTAAAGCGCTTATTGGATTTTATGAGAAAATAAATTAATTTTGTATATCTACAATGTAAGACCGCTAAATACTGAATAATTTATCATGCAGAGTGGAATTCACGTAGATGTACACACAGGGCTGTATTCAGAGTTGCTGACTTAAGTTCAAAAAGTTGTGCGTTTTATATATATATATAAATCCATGAGAGACTAAATCGAGGACATGAAACTGGAATGTGCTATTTTATCATGCTTCTCATTCACTATTTTGATTTATCGAATTAATCAAACAAAGCCAGTGTGTTTGTTCATCTGATGCTGCGCTCTCGTACGGAAATCAAGAATACGCTGACCATGCACTTATTTGCTCAACTTTATCCAAAGAAATGAGTGTATTTACAGCCAAAACATAGTTACTTCAAACTGTCAGACAGTGGCGCTGGACTTGGTACTGCTCCTCGCTCGAGCTGATATCACGCAAGAAAATAATGCATCTAAGCTCAAAGTCAGAATCTGTGTCAGTCAAACTCCGCCCTGCGTGTGTATCTCTCACGTAACTCCTGCACGTACATCTAGAGTTGCGTCTAAGGTTTGTGAATTTTGGAAACAAATTCTTAACAAACGTTAACTAGCTACGTTAGCTTGCTAAACAGTCCAATATCAGACTGTTTATTTCATAATGCTCTGCTAATCTAGTGCATATGATGTGTTATTTTATTAAGCAAATGGAGTTTACTTTCGTAGTTAATTAACTTTAAAATTAACTTTTTTTTAAATAGTGCTGTTTAGTCCTATGACTAGCTAGAAGGAAATATGACTAGACTAGCTAGCCAACCCCTTGTGGGTGTGCTAAAAGCTTATAAGACTACACAGAAACAATAACAAATGAATAAAACTAAAACAGAGGTTGGCAAAGGCTACAATGAAAGCTAGCTAACAAGACTAAATTTAACTAACGCTAAAAGGAGTTTAGCTATACCTAGGTGAGGTAGCAAGCTAAGACTAGAGTTTACTCAGAAATAAAAGCATGGATGGTTAAACGTAGGTCAGCAAGCTGAAAAAATCTTACAGATTTCATTCAAGCTTGAGCTTGTAGCACCTAATTAGCTCAGCTGACTCTAAATGTAGCATTTATTAAACAATTTCAGCTTGATTTTCTTAAAAATATGTCCTCGTTCAAACATTGCTTAATATAAACCGAAGTGAACAAGCTAAAATAAAAGGGTTTAGCTAAACCTAGGTTAGCATGCAAGCCAAGACTAGAGTTTACTGAGACATTAAACTGTGGTTGGTTAAACTTAGATGAGCATGCCAGCTATCAGGACTGAAGCTGGGTTGAAAACAGCACAAAAAATTAAATTAAATTTAAATTAATTTAAAATAAAATAGAACTAAGGTTAGCTAAACCTAGGTAACTAAGCTAGCAAGACAGAATGTATTTTATACTAAAATAAGAAAAGATCAACAAAAGATCAGTCGCTAGCTATAGCCAAGACTGCCGCAAAATTTACAAACCAAATCTGTGGCAAAACTAGGCGTAAGAAATTGTAAAAGAGAAACGTATAATTTATTAAGAAATATTTAATCTAATGTCTATGGCTTGAATATGTACATCTATAGCAGCTCATCACAAATTAAATCGCAATTAATCACAAAGAGAAAAGCACTGGAATATTTTGTGAATTAATGATGGATTTTTTTTTTTTAATTTATTTATAAATGTTATCTCTCACATCATTTCACATTCCACGGTTTATGAAATATTGTATTTTTTATTTATTTATTTATTATTTAATTAACTTTTCATATTTATTTGGTTCTTTGTCAGAACACGAAAAGCAGCCAGGTACTTGTTTTGATATTTGTTGTATTTATTACTTTTTATAATTTAGTAATCAGTAGGTATACTTAATATTTCCTGTGTGTAGTGAAGAAAGTGTTTGTCAATTTTTTAATTATTATTTAATTTTTTAAAATCAATTTCCACCCCCCCCCCCCCTACCCCCCCATACCTTTTTGGTTCATGAATAATGATAATGTACATGATATGATGGAAACGTGTACCGTTCATACAGTTACAAATTACACACACTGAAAAATATATAAAGCAGCTTAAAGGAAGCTTGAGGAATTAGAAAGACATCAAGTTTGCTTATCTCAAAGCTACACATAAGAAATTGTAAAAAAAAAAATATGCATTTTATTAAAAATAATTAATGTATAATAAGGTACGATTCTGAAACGAATTTTAAAAAGGTATCGAAGCCAACAGCAGTCTTTGGCTGATGTTCACATGTGAGGAAAAACATGGTAAAGATTAAAGATACGTTTCCAGCTTTAATTTAATTTTTGATATTTTGAATAATTTCAGCTTTCTTCTTTTTAAAAATATAATGGGTAAAATTATGAAAGTTGTTTAGCATATAGGTCAGGCTACACCACTCAATTTCCATTTTTAAACAGCTGTTACACATGAGGATCTGTAAATCTGTCATGTACATATGCAGAGGATTAATATGACTGAAGTACGCATGTGTGTAATTTATTGAAAAGGAAGTGGGTTTGTAAAGAAATTGCCGACTCTGGCTGTTATAAAGATACAGGATATTTATGATGTCAAACTATATGTAATATATTACAAAAAAAAACACTGGAATTTCATGAGAAATGAATAATGTTACACCAGCGTTGTCTGTAAAGCCTGACATTTCTCAATTGCCATTTCATGGAGAACCAAACACGAAGTTCTCCAGTTCTTTATCAGGCATTGTGAAGGTCCGTGTATAATATTGTACAGTGCATCATTTTATTCATCTTCCATTTAAGTCAACTGAACAAACAGTTTCAGCACGGCAAGACACGTGTCTAGAGTTAATGAAGTCTTACTTAGCACTTCATTAGTGTCAGACATGGTTAAAAAAAAAAAGTATCTGTTTAGAGTTCATTTAAATAGATTTTAATAAATGTCCCAAATGCTAGAATTCTTCTCTATTTAACATTCTTATTAGAATGACCATTTTAATAAACACCTCAAATGCTACAATTCTTCACTACCTAGCATTCTTACTAGAACATCGGCCATTTTAATAAACTTCCCAAATCCTAGAATTCTTCTCTATGTAGCAATATTACTAGAACGTTGGCCAAAACATGTCCCAAATACTAGAGTTCTTCAATACCTGGCATTCTTACTAGAACAGTGGCCATTTTAATAAATAACCCAAATGCTAGAATTCTTCTCTTCTTAGCGTTCTTACTAGAATGTTGGCCATTTTATTAAACGTCCCAAATGCTAGAGTGTTTTACTGCCTAGCATCTTTTACTAGAAACTTGACCAACATCCCTAACTTTAATAAATGCTAGAGATGTTTATTTTTAAAAAATCCCTAACTTTAGAATCCTTCTTTATGTAGTGTTCTTACTAGAATGTCAGCCATTTTAATGAACTTCCCAAATGCTACGATTCTTCACTACCTAGCATTCCTACTAGCATGTCGGCCATTTTAATAAACGACCCAAACACTAGAACTCTTCTCTACTTGGTGTTCTTACTAGAGTGTCAGCCATTTTAATAAACTTCCCAATGGCTAGAGTTCTTCACTCTCTTGCATTATTACTAGTTACTGTTCTCTATGTAGCACTTTTACTAGAACATTGGCCATTTTAATAAATGTCTCAAACAGTAGAGTTCTTCACTGCCTAGTGTTCCTACTAGAATGTCAGCCATTTTAAAAAATATCCCATACGCTACACAGAATCCATTCTAACAAGACATCTTTATAACATCTTGATAACTATTCTTTTATTTTCTGGTATTTTTTATCATCAATATCATTAAAACCTCAGTATCATTGCAGTGTTATTGTCAGTGGATAAGGAATAGCGAATCAGTTTGAAATGAAGTAACGTGTACTAGCACTCAGGTGTTTAGTGTCACTCAAGCGTGATCATGAGTTCACCTTGTTTACGAGAAAATTCCATAAATATTCTGCTAAAACTGACGTTTTAGTATCAAACTTTGAAACCCTTGGCGGTTTAATTCGATGCTAATGCTAATCATATTTACAGTGTCATTTTAGCTGTATGGAGTCTTTTTTTTTAGTAATTTTCCAGCACTTCTGAGGGAAATGTTGATATTCCAGACAGTTTGGTCTCATTTTTACTGTCACCTCCCCTTCACATTGTCTGTATCACAGACTTACAGACTTTGTGCTCTGTGGTAAATTGTTAGCTGCAATCATTAGCTAGTAATCATAGTTCCTGGTTGCCTAGCAACAGTGCTCTATACACGTAGCATGTTACCTATACCTATACATATGCTAACTTTAAATTAGCCAGTAGAGAGTAAATAAGCCAGAGTATTACAATGTCCTTATATCTTTTATATACAGTACACCACATTTTTTTCTCAAAAGACAGTCACTTGTTAGAATGCATTCTTGTATCTTCTACTGTTTGGGATACGTCCCGTCACTTCCTGTCAACTGTCAAAGTCTAAAAAAACTGCCAAATTACATCAAATTACATTCAGAAGTGTGGTTGGGACAACATGTGTATATTAAAGTAGGTCTCAGAAACCCATTTTCCTCTGTATTATATGCAAAATATTGTGTGACACAGAGAGTGTGTGTGTGTGTGCTTGTGTGTGTGTGTCCTAGAATACGAATGTGTCCCCTTTTGCTAGGTCTAGTCTTCCTCTGTTGTCTGAGTCCATGTAGAAAATATAGAATAAATAAAGAGACTTGTTTAAACCTTATTATATGTGTTGATGGTGTTAAATTGGAATGTCGTGTCTCAATGTCTTCATAAGGGATCTTGGGAGGGACTAAGGAGGAAGGTCAGGTTTCTTGGTGGTCATTTCACCGTGTCATTTTTACGTGTATAGAACCTGTGTGTGTGTGTGTGTGTGTGTGTGTGTGGTGACATCACCTCACATAGCGATGACCCAAGGCCTGACACTGGTCTGAGCTGAGGTGAGTTAGGTTCCTGTAAATAGGCTGTGAGTCACTGAGGGAAGGAAAGCTTGACAGGCAGCGTTCACATGCACCCTGATGTTGTGTGTACTATGAATATAGGTTTTACCACAGCAATGCCAACAATTAATTTTTATATATATATATATATATATATATATATATATATATATATATATATATATATATATATATATATATATATATATATATGTACAATTTTTTTTACAGCACATCATGCTTTTTAACCATTTACAGTTACATTTATTGTTGTCTCTGAGACAAGTTCTTGTTCTCACTTATGATATAGAAGAGATAAAACAGTCGTTCCCTCACAGCATCTCTTTTTTCTCTCACTTGAAGATAATAAGACAATAAACGCTGCTTATCATGTTCCCAAGAAACCACAAGATGTAAACTCCTCTTCCTGCGGTGGAAAACTTACTGTTACAAAGCTCTGACACTGGAGACTCCCTCCAAAAATAATAAATAAAGGTCTTCATATCAATGATTATATACTTTTCTTTGTTACATAACAAGTTCCTGTTTATCCATTTATTGTTAGCCTTAGAAGTTATGGCGCGTTCATCAAACAAGCAACCATGTAACTGGTTACTATAGAAACAATAACCTACAGTATTAGAAGTAGCACATTAAGCCATTATAAACCTATTGTTTGTGTTACAGCCAGAACCACTGTCAGAGCTGCTGTAATAGAACATCAATAAAATAAATAACTTGATTACTGATTACTGTGATGTAAACATGATAATATCTTTATTTAAAAGTAAAGTATCAGTAAAATCTTAGTCCAGTAAATTAGACACTGATCTGATTTTTAGTGTGAATGTAAACACACTCACTGTCAGTCAGATATATTTAGATTAATCACTCACAATTTCTTCCTGGATCCCTCTGGATCCTTCTTGAACTTGTACTGATAAATTACAGAGCACTTGAACACTGCAGAAGCTGCTGGAGTCCCAGGCTAAATGTGGATAGGAGAGGAGGGGTCTTTAGCTGGGTTGCCAGATTGATTAAGTCAACCACCTGTTTTAAAAGTCTATATTTTGAAAGATACTAGCATTAGAATTAATGTCTATTTTACACTGGTGGGATTTGTTTCTGCTATATTAGTATTATTTAGATTA
This sequence comes from Pangasianodon hypophthalmus, assembly GCF_027358585.1. Taxonomy (NCBI): domain Eukaryota; kingdom Metazoa; phylum Chordata; class Actinopteri; order Siluriformes; family Pangasiidae; genus Pangasianodon; species Pangasianodon hypophthalmus. Next base: position 17,098,896 of record NC_069733.1, on the reverse strand, counting down.
TTTAGATATGCCATTTAGGCCTGGGGTTTCAAAAACATTTTGGGTAAATGATGCCAAATTGATTTTCTGTGACCTCAAGCCTTGTCCATCCTACAGTCCAGATTTATAGCACAGGGCTATTGTGAGATTTCATGTTTTATTATATGTCTTTCTGACTCAATTCAAATAATCAGAGGCGATTCCAGGGCTTAGCATGGATTTAGCCTGTGTCAATTGAGGGTGCAGTCCTGGCGGGCATCTTTTTCAATCATGCTTGCTGATGAAATAAAATATCTGTATCATGATGAAGAAGTGCAGACTCCCTGCTATATGTTTTGTTTAAATTTTTTATTTTGCTTCTTATTTCTGCACAGTCATCTACAAGGGCAGTGGGATAGTGTTCCTGTAGCTCAATGCCATCCTGTAGACATGTACATATAATTAATTAATTAGCATTTTTTATCATCAGCAATTTTTTTGAGAACCCAAAGGGATGGAATCTAAGGCTATTCATTTTTTAAAGCCTTTTTAATACATTCTATCGATTAACACCAATAACCTAGCTACTTAAATTATTATAGGACACTTCTAGGAAAAAGAACAGCTACAGAAACTATTTAAATATACTATTAGAACTATTAGATAATAACAGTTATTACTCTGATTAAACTGATTACTGCTTTTTTAAGAGAGAGATATCGAGGTGAAAGCTGAGGATGTAGACTGCTGGAGGTTTATTGCAGTAAGAAAAGTAAATCATTATTTACTAGATGTAAGGTGTAATTTCCCCCAATTATTATCATGCTATTTTTATCATTTTCATTGGAACCGTTATAAGGTATTGTCATTGTATGACAATGTTATTAACATGGAAAAATTGTTTGACGGTAAGAGTGTACCTTAAAATGATCACGATCAATTATGGTTCTATTTTTAAATGTCCAGATTACACTGACTGTAGGCTAATTCTTTGAGACATGAGTTTGAGACATGATGTACTTAATGTACTTGATCATGGGGTCCTAAAAAGTCTTAAGGTGTGCATTAGGGGTGTATGGAAAATTCAGGGCCCTGGGTGATGCAAGAGGGCTTCCTGGTAATTTTTTCCCTTTTTATTGCCATTGTTTTACCCCTGATGCCTTTATAAAGACTCACAATGAGCGAACTATACCATAACTGTCTGAAAGTGTTAGTATTATATTCTGCATGTTAGACTTAGCGCTAGATCAAGCTTCCCAATTACATAAACCATCGTTACATTACATATGCTAAAACAGAGCAATGTTGGCCTTTATTCTCTGTATATACTTTAAAAGACCAAGCTATCAAGATAATTTGAGCAAAACAACAAATTTGATGAAAAATGCTAGCTAAATTATTAACATTACATGTTCTAAACTGAGCACCAACTCCTACATAGCTGCTTGCTTGCCAAAATGATGTTAGGTTAGCGTTAGGTTAGCGCTACGTTGCTTTGCGGCTTAGCCTACAGTTTTTATCCATAATTCTTTTATTATTATATTATCTACAACACTTCACCACAGTTCTCCTCTTCTTCTTGGCTTCCAGACAGTATTATTTTGAAAAAATGCAATAATTCATATTTTACCCATCTAAAGGTTTGGGGAAGTTTTGGGGAAGTTTTGGGGAAGTTCTGAACTTTTTTATGGACTTAGTTTTGTCCTCAGAGCCCCAAGCAATTGCGCTCTTGTAGCTACACATCTGCAAATGACCAGCCAAACAGGCTAATAACTAGAAGAAATAAATTGAACTATAATACATAAATATAATGACATTTATAATGTGGGTTTTGATTTCCAAAACAAAATTTAAAAATGATCACGGACCCCTGAGCATTTCCCTAACCCCACTTGGAGATCTACGTTTCTAGTTTTACACTGTGCGATTCCAGCGCTCTTTTATAATTATTAATTGTCACAGTGTATGAGACGATAAGAATCCAATAAGAATTCTATACCACACTGTGTGATAACGTGTTCATCATGTCAGATTAAACGATGAAGATAGATACTACGTTCTGCCGTACTGGATGCTCAGCGACTCAGCACAGGTTCGTAGCTCTGAAGCTGGAAAGCATAAAAATAGCTTCATGTTGTCATAACAGTAAATAAACTCTATGAACAGAGTGTTTGCGTGCTAGCTAGCTACACAGCTGGAAGCTATAATTCATCGGTTTCTTTCCATGCCACGTCCCTTTTTGTCCTGTCATGACTTTCTGACTTTCTGTCTGCTTTCACAATTCAACAAATGTTTCGTTTCACCATCGTGTTACCGGGTTTGTAGCTGTTCTGTGAGTTTTGTGTAACCATATGCTATCATCCTATTGGTGGATTTGAGACGAATGTTGTAACAGCGCTCACACTCTGAGATTTTAAACAAAATTATCTGACACTGCCAGAACTTTGTCGTTGACCGTCTTTGGTCACAGCTGCACTAAATCTGTCGGCGGTGAGGCTGTCACATGTACGTTCAGTCGGTGAGAACGATCTCAACTCACGACAGAGACTATCCTTTGCGATGTATGATTGTGCAGCAAATATTGTCCAGTCTAAACCCGGCTTAAGTCTGTTTAAATCACAATCCAGCCCTCCCACATGTGGGGGTTTGTTAATACCAATCTGGCAACCCTGATCACCCCAAATATGGCAACCCATACTCTTCAGGCTATATAAAACTGCGCCAGTCCACTTTTGGCTGAAGACCTTTTACACACGCAGCAAGTGGACATTTAAACTCTAGGGCTGTGTGAGTGTGTGAGTGTTAGTGTGTGTGATCGTGCATCCAGAAGCAACTTTATCTAAGTATTAATGCGAGTTTGAAAACTTTTTTCATTTGTTTCCACAGAATTTAATGATCTTGTGAGACGTTTAAAAACTTTTTTTTTTTTTGAAAACCCGTGAACTCTTTACAGACTTTTCTACACTTGTCTTTAAAACTTGGAGAAGATGGCGGAAGGTGATTTCTACCCCCTGGGCAGCAGGCAGCGGATTGCGCGTGACCCGTTCTCCACGCACTTCATGGATCCGGACTTCTCCGTGCCCATGTCCGCGTTCCCGGAGGATCTGTCTCTGGACTGGCCTGGCTGGGCGCGTCCCCGCCTGAGCGCGCGCCTCGGCTCGCCGTGGACGGGCTCGTTGCGCACCTCGTTCCCGCGCACCTCCATGAGCGCGCAGTCCCCGCGAGGCGCGCCGCCGGTGGACCCGGACGAGCCGTGGAAGGTGTGCGTGAACGTGCACAGCTACAGACCGGAAGAGCTCAGTGTCAAAACCAAGGACGGTTTCGTAGAAGTTTCAGGTGAGAGACAGAACAGACAGACAGACAAAATTAGAAATGAGATGATTTATCTGGTTTGATTTTGGGTGACGTCACTGTGTGCACCAGGTCAGCTTCTTCTTCTTGTTTTTTTTTTTTAAAGACATTTTAGTTGTTTTACAAAAATAATCACAAATGTAATACAAACATAAACACAAACATACATTAAAAAATGTCTTTTAGTCTTAAAGCTCCACAAACTTTTCCTTTTTTTTCAAACCTATGTGTTCATGTAGTCCAGCTTTAGTTTAGACTGTTTACGTTTAATTCAAGATTAAAAAGATTGGTTTAAACCGGTTTATGTTAGATGGTTTAGTTTAGACTCCGTTAGTTTTCAATATTTGAGGTTTGAGTAATAAGATTGTTTATGATACTTTATTACTTATTAGGTTAGATTTACTTTAGACTGGTTTAGTTTAAATGTTCAGGTTAGATGATTTAATTTATACTGGTTTAGTTTGGACTGATCTTATTTAGACTGGTTTAGTAGACTGGTTTAGTTTAGATTGGTTGAATGTTTAGTTTAGACTGGTTTAATTTAGTTTAATAGACTGGTTTAGGTTCGACTTTTTAGTAGAGCGAGTTATTGTAGACTAGCAGTCTAAACTAAAGACTAGTCCAAATTAGACTAGTTTAGGATTAGACTAGTTTAGTTTATACTGGTTTAATTTATACTGGTTTAATTTAAACTCTTATTTTAGACTGGTTTAGTTTTAGAGCGTGTGTGTGTGTGTGTGTGTGTGAGACAAGCACAATGACTTGCACATTTCGATGATGCCTCTCTGACTCTCTGTCACCTGCTGAGACACTTTAAGAAACATCACGCTACAAACACGAGACAGAATTAGACGTCAGGCGGAGAGTCGCTCTCTTCTGTCTATAAACAGCGCTAAAGCGGAGATGGAGGCACGTGGAGCAGAGGCAAGATTCAGATTCAGCTCAGCGTCAGAACTGTCTGAATAACATTCAGGTTTTGAAGATCACAGCCATGACTAATCTTTGGTGAATGAAGTGACGCGACAAAACACAGCTTGGCTTTTTAAACAGAATTATACCACAGCTTAGTAACTAGGTTACAATGTTGTGAGTAACTCAGTAACCAGGTTGTGTTACGTTAATTAGCTTAATGTAGCTATAGACACATAGTGAGCTACAAACACAAGGAAAATGTTAGCTATGAGATATTGATCATATTCCTCAGTAAGCTCGAGAGCTGAGTCCATCGTGTGTTTAAACTTTCATGAACAGAACTCTGGGATTGCGTTCTCTGTGAAGGACACACACACACACACACACACACACACGCACACTCCTCTGATTAATCACAGGATGACACCTGTTCTAAAGGGAGAGACAGTATATCAGGAACACACACACACAACACACACTCCTCACACAGGGAGCCTCATCCTAAGTGAATTCATCCAAACTTTACTTGCTTTATGACGTAAAGACGAAGCAAGTGTGTGAATGTGTGTGTGTGTGTTGGGGGTTGCACATATCTTGGCCAGACCAGAGCCAAGAGCACACAATAACAATCTAACAGTTGCAGAGAGAAAGAGAGACAGAGAGAATGGAAAGAAAGAGTAATATGGAAACAGAAAAAGATTTAAAAAAAGGAAAGATTAGTAATGAATAGATATAAAAGAGAGGAAGGTGAAAAGAAAAAGTGAGAGAAAGATAGAAAAAAAGAAGAACTAAAACAGACGTAAGAAGATATAGTAGAGAAAGATGGACCAAAAAAGACAAATAAATAAATAAATAGAAGCACAAATGATGACACGAGGAAAGATAAAAATAGAAACAGAAAGAGAAAGAAAGACAAATAATAAGGAAAAGAAGGATACAGTTTAAGAGAAAGAAAATACAAAAGAGCTGAGTTTTACTGTAAAGAAAGTCCTGGTCCTGTAAAGAAAGCGTCGAGCTGAAGCTCTGCTCTGATGCTTAATGCTGCTAAAATGTTTCCTACTCTGACCTTTTTCTAAAAAAAAAAAATCTTGGGGTCAAAGGTCATGAACAGGAAGTGTGCTTCTGTGCGTTGATCCTCGTATGAAAGCAGAATCACTGCAAAGTCATCCACTGAGCACCAAGAGCTAAATGTCAAGTGTCACTTCATTTAGCAGCTGTTTCACTCAGACTACTGGTGTGTGTGTGTGTGTGTGTGTGTGCGCGTGTGTGTGTGTTAGTTAATAACTATCATGATGTTTTTTTTCTCTTCAGGGAAACATGAAGAGAAACAGGATGAGGGAGGAATCGTGACGAAGAACTTCACTAAGAAAATTCAGTGAGTGTCTCTGCATATATCTGACCCCAGAAACAGAGAGATGGAAAGAAGGATAGACACAGAGAGAAAGGAAAGGAAAGAGAAAGATAGCAAGTAATAGAGTGATGAAAAAAAATGACAATAAAATAATGAAAGATTGAAGATTTATTATATTAAAAAAAAAATTAATGAATGAATACATCAATCAACCCTATTTTTTTTTAGACAAAGTTGTAATAATCAGTGGAGTTTAATAATCAGTGCTGAGCTTTTAGACAGAAGAGGAAATAAAAACATTAATTCTGTACTCCTTGTAGCCAAGAGCATTAATGCTCTCTCTCTCTTTCTCTCTCTCTCTCTCTCTCTCTCCATCACACACACACACACACACACACACACACACACACACTAGGGGTGTAAGGATTGTACAGCTGTGGATTGATACGTTGATTTAAAAGGCAACAACTGAAATGAATGGAGGCAATAACGCTGATATTAACTTCAGTGTCTGATTATGAAGTAGGAAGTATGAAGCTCCAGGTGAAGTGCAATAGATGTGAGAAGGTTTGCTCTCTGAAGCTCTAGGTGAAGCTCCAGGTGAAGTGCAGTAGATGTCAGAAGGTTTGCTCACTGAAGCTCCAGTGAAGCTCTAGGTGATGTTCAGTAGATGTGAGAAGGTTTGCTCTCTGAAACTCCAGGTAAAGTGCAATAGATGTAGGAAGGCTTGCTCTCTGAAGCTTCAGTGAAGCTCCAGGTGAAGTTCAGTAGATATGAGAAGTGTTGCTCTCTGAAGCTCCAGTGAAGCTCCAGGTGAATTGCAGTAGATGTGAGAAGGTTTGCTCTCTGAAGCTTCAGTGAAGCTCCAGGTGAAGTTCAGTAGATATGAGAAGTGTTGCTCTCTGAAGCTCCAGTGAAGCTCCAGGTGAATTGCAGTAGATGTGAGAAGGTTTGCTCTCTGAAGCTCCAGTGAAGCTCCAGGTGAAGTTCAGTAGATCTGAGAAGGCTTGCTCTCTGAAACTCCAGGTAAAGTGCAATAGATGTAGGAAGGCTTGCTCTCTGAAGCTCCATTGAAGATCCAGGTGGTGTGCAGTAGATATTTGAAGGTTTGCTCTTTGAAGCTCCAGGTGAAGCGCAGTAGATATGAACATACTCAGCTGTAGTCCACAAACGTCACATGGCGTGACAGCAGACTCGTACCGCCCTCACAACAGATCTATAAATACTCTGTGTCTATTTTAGTTCACTGTTCTTTCTCACTGCATGGTTTAGAGTGCACCTGCTTTTAACCCTCATACTGAGTTTAGGGTCCTGGTGACCTCTGACCTTTGTTGAACAGCTGAAAAAACCCTCCTGAACATTGTTTGAATTCTGAATTGTGATTGGTCAGAAGGTGTTGATTCATTTTATCTAACAGAAGCTCTGGCAGTAGTGCAGCTGCAAATATTAATAGTAGTGCGGCTGTTTATATTAATGGGCTTGTTCTAATATGTTATCGTTTCTATAGCAACAGCTCATTCACAGGGACTTGTACAACAGACGCTCCACATAAACGGATTTAAAAACGTGTGTAATCGTTGATATGTGAAGTTTTCTCTAAGGAGAAGTTTATTTCACATTATGGAGGAGTCTCCAGTGTATTTGTGTATCTGTGTCTGTTTTTAGCATGAACAAAGGAGCACACAAAAACAAAATGTAATCAGCTTCAGCTGGTCTGTTATTATCTGCTCTCTCTCTATTTCGTCTTCATTTGATGACCTGCCTGTCTGTGTATCTGTCCGTCTCTGTATCTGTCTGCCTGTCTGTCTACATATCTGCCTGTCTGTCTGTGTATCTGTCTGTCTGCCTGCATATCTGTCTGTCTGTCTCCTCAAATTCCTTTGTCACTTTCTTCTCTCTCTGTTCTCCATTTAGCGTTTCTGCTTCTTCTCTCCCTCCCTTTCTGTCTCCATCTATCTTTTACTTTTCGCTTTCATTCCTTCTGTTATTTCTCTCTGTCCTCTATGTGTGTGTCTGTGTGTGTGTGTGTGTGTGTGTGAGAGAGAGAGAGAGAGAGACAGCAGTTGGCAGTCTTACAGGATCGATACGAGAGATGAAATGATAATGAAAACTTCTTGCCGGAGGTAAACAGACTGCACCGACGCCTGCAGCCCCTAATGCTGAGATCATTTATCACACACACACACACACACACACACACACTCAGAAAAACAACTCTACTGCCATGGAGAGGAAGAGGAAAAACTTTACCATGCTGTGATAAATTGAGACAGCCACAATAACAAAAACAAAGGGAGAAAGAAAGAATGAAAGAAAGAAGAGGAGTGAGAAAAAAGGCCAGTAAGAAAAGAAAGTACCAAGAAAAAATACCATGAACACATGATAAATACATGAAGATTATAAAGACAGAAATGACTGATGTTACTTTTAACTGGAAATTAAATTAGATTATAGTTAGAGGCCACAAGCCGTTTTGTATGATATAAAATAGAAAATAATTAAGCGGTAGCGCACGAGCACGCGTGCTGTTGTACTGAATAACATCACGGCTGTGACAGCTGGATAGAGTGTAGCGTGTTGCCATGGTAACACACAGACTGAGTGACAGCCCGTAGTAAGTGTAGTAACAGTTTCACTGTAACGAACTTTTGCTAGGAGTGGAATTTTATGTAGCGAACACAGACACATGGCGAGATACACACAGTTACATGTCCCCAGGCTGTTACGCTGAATATCAGCACTACTGACACGCTGCTCGACCAATCAGATTAGTGGACCAGAACTAACTGTTCTATAATCAGCTATAATCTGTACAGTTACTACATACAGGAAATGACCTCGGCATAAACAACTGAGGTAAAAGTGTTTAGATAATTACTTCTGGAGTACAACACCCTGCTGGAGTGTATGGAGTTTGTGTTAATGCTGAGGGAACACACTCTGTTGGACGGCTGGAGTGTGTGTGGTGTGTGTGAGAGGACACACACTGGTGTTAGCTCACTATAGCAGTGTGATGTTAATTAAATGGCAAGTGACTCCTGAACTAACACTGATGTTTATATTACAGTCCACACACTTGCCTTCACTACCTTATTAGGTCAGAGAGCTGGGGTGTGTGTGTGTGTGTGTGTGTGTGTCAGTACCTCTGTTCTCTCTGTCTCTGTGTTTTAGTGTGTAGTGCAGTCGAATAAATCACCATACATTAGACAATAATATATATTATTATATATTATTATTATATATTTTATCTTCCATGTCTTCAGGAAGAAGGAAGCTGTATATATTTGTGTGTGTGTGTGTGTGTTTAGATTGTGTTAGCTAGCTAGGTAACATGAATGCTCGTAAATATAACTGCTAATGCGATCTGTTCATCTAACATTGCTAACATTGACAGGATTTCTGAAATGATTTTTAAGTTCTGTTCATAAATATACACTGCTAACACTAGCCAGATGGCTAACATGAGTTTAGCGAGCTAATGTCACAAAATTTCTGAGAGGGACGTTAGTCGTATTTGTAAAGATCTATAATCTATACTGATAACTCTAGCCAGCTAGATAACAACTGCTAACCTGACAGGATTTCTCGGAGGAATTTATGGCATTGGTCTTGAAGTTCATAATTTTTCCTGAACACATGAGCTATCTATGTTGAGCCAATCACATAGGATTGCTAAGATTTTGAAGTCAAATACAAAAATGGTCACAATTTTCAATGCTAAAGCTAGCTAGATAGCTAACAAATGCTAACCTGACAGGATTTCTGAAAGGATTTTATGTCATAGTTTATAAAGTTCATAACCTTCATAATAAACATTTATAATCTGTACTGCTAACCCTAACGAGCTAACAAGTGCTAATCTGACAGGATTTATGAGAGGAATTTATAGCTCATGAATTTCAGAATCTTCAATGCTAACACTTGCATTAACTAGTGATGGGTTTTGTGTCATGTTCATAATCTTTTTTGCTAATGCTAGCTATCTATAATGAGCTAATCTGACAGAATTTCATATGTATATACTGTATGTTCATAATTTTTTACTGGTAAACCTGACAGGATTTCTGAAAGGATTTTTTTTTTCTCAGGATTTTTTCTTCTATTAAAATTGATCATCTTCAATTCTAACCCTAGCATTATCTGCTAATTTACTGCTAATGCTAGCTATCTATAATGAGCTAATCTCACAGAATTGTTGAAAAGATTTTGAAGTCATATACATAAATGCTCATTTCTCATGCTAGCTAACAAAGGACCTTTATTATTATTATTATTATTATTATTATTATTATTAGGGAAGCATCAGTAGCATTTTTTCAGATCAAGTGAATGTTTTTTGTAAATGAGTAACCTATGGTATTAAGCTATCAGGGATGTCATTATATTTTGCTTTGTTTATGTTGTGTTGCTAGCATTGAACTCCTCATGCTCAGTGTAGTGTTCCTGAACCGCCCCTGAAGGCTCCAGAATGTTCCGCACCTCCCAATCCCATTCCCATTTCCATTCCTGTTCCCTTTCCGGAATGTTGCAATAGGAGATGAGTTTTGGGAGGGGGATCTGTCAATGACATCACTGCACATTCATGTTTAAAGTGTGTTCCACCCTTTCCCAAACACACACACACACACACCCCCACACACACATGATAACTCTTCCAACCAGTCCTTCTCTGTGCTTTCTCTCTCCTTCTCTTATTGTTTCTTTCTTTCTGTCTGTCTCACTCTCTTTATCTGTCTTTCCGTTATCTCACTCCTTCGCTCTTTTTTGTTTGCTCAGTCATTCTCTCTCCATCTCTTCCCATTTTGTCTTTCTGTCTTTTACTCTCACTCTCTTTCTCTCTTGCCTTCTCTCTCATTTTCCTTTTCGTTATCTCTCTCTTTATTTATTTCTTTCATTATTTTATTCTCTTTCCTCCTCTCATTCCCTGTCCTTTGTCTTTCTCTGTTTTATTTCTAACTTTCTTTCTCTCACACACTTTCTTTTTTTTTTGTCATTTTCTTTTTTCTTTCTTTTCATTTCTCCTTCGCTTTCCACCATGTTGTCTGTCTCTCTCTCTCTCTCTTTCTCTCTCTCTCATTAAAATGGCTGCCACACTGATTACTCCAGTTTGCAGATGGAGATTTAAGGTGATAATCTTCGCATCAGCTGGTGATTTGTAGTAATTGGGAACAGACTCTATTTCTGAACTCAACACCTGCATATCTCTCTCTCTCACACAAACACACACACAGTCTCTCTCTCTCTCTCTCTCACACACACACACACACACACACACACTGCAAAATGATGAAATGAGGAAATACATTAGGAATGATCATCCTCCCATGCGCCTGTGAGAAGAACAAATAAATAACACACGCTGAGTTTCAGTAAAGAGTCCCAAAACTAGCACAAAGGTGACAGTGGAGTAGCTTAGTTACTGACGATCATACGTGGATTTACTAATCCTGTAAATGAGATGAGCATTATACGGAAAAAGAGAAGAGCGTAATAAGTCAATAAGTCAAGCTCGGATATTTCAGTTCCGAGATACTACACTGTAAATGTAGTGTACGATGTATTTCACTATATGCGCTGAAAGAAATAAAGAAAAAACAAAGAAAATGAAGAGAAAAAAGTTGTGTGTAAGTGATAAAGAAAGTAAGATGGAAAAATGAAAGAAAGAAGGAGGGAAAGGAAGGAATTTAAATAAAAGAGATAGACAAGGACAGGAAATAAACTGAGTTGAAAGAAAGAAAGAAATGGAAGCAAAATACAAATAAAGAAATGAAGGAGAAAGATAAACTGGAGAAAAGGGGACAATAATGAGGAAAGAGAGAGAGAGAGAGAGAGAGAGATGAGAAGGAAGTGGACAAAGAAAAAAGTAAGAAACAAACTAAGAGAAGAAAGGAAAGAAAAGGAGAAAATGAAGATAGAAAAGAATTGCAGAAGAGAACAAGGAGAAAAAGACAGGAACGTCAAGACAATGACAACAGATAAACTGGGAGAAGGAAAGAAAGAACTGGAAACAGTGGGTGGTGTACTGTTTTGCTAATTTTCTAGAAAATTTCTGAAGCACTGTATCATCCCCCCCGCCGCCCCACCTCTCTCTCTCAATTTTTTTTTCAGTTTTCAAAGTACTTTATTGGCATGATTTTTACATACAATATTGCCAAAGCATGAATATAGAAAGGAAGGAGAATTTAATAAATAAATAAATAAATAGTGACAAAATGCAAGGTACAAGTGTAGGACATAAGTATAAGGATTACAATAGTTACGTACATATACACCATAAAATAACATAACATAAAATAAAAGAGTAAATAAGATATATGTTGAGTATGCACAGTTGTCCAGTGAGATGTGATCAGAGCAGTACTCACTTAGTGAACATGTGCAACTCAGAGCTGAATTTCGCTGCAGTAGATGCGTGACTCCGCCCCCAGTAGTACCTACATGTGCTTTGTTTCTGATTGGTCGGAAAACTGTGGCAAGAGCTTAGAGAATTTTTCAAAGTATATTTCTCTTCTGTTACAAAAGGTATCCCAGTGAAGGAGAAAGTGTGCCTCTGTCTCAGCCTCACCAGTCTTACAGTGACAACACACTCTTTCTACCTTTGGAAGCCATGTTTGTTTGTGTCTGCCTTTCTCTATGGCTAGACTGTGAACACTGAGCCTGTATTTTGTAAGGATCTCTCTCTGTTTTGTATCTCTGATGCTGAAGAGGTATTCTGCCAGCTCGTACTTTCTGTTTAGGGCCCGATAACATTCTAGATTACTTTGGTTTTTACTCTCTCTCTCTCTCTCTCTCTCTCTCTCTCTCATGTTGTGTAGGATCCCAGTGGATGTGGACCCAGTCACAGTGTTTGCGTCTCTTTCTCCTGAGGGAGTGCTGATCATCGAGGCGAGACAGACTCCTCCATATTACTTGTACAGTAACGAGGCTCTGGCCGAGCCCATGGAAGAACAAACCAAACCACAGGAACCTACCACAGCTTAAAAATCCACTTCCTCCGAGCTGGTGGGGGTGGGGATGTGATTTTGTACGAAATTCTTACTGCAATTTCCAACTTGAAGTGTTGTTTAATGTAAATGTATGGCAAAAACTTTCTGAAAACCAAATATTAGTGCCTAAGACAAGCTAAATATCACCAAAAAGTTATGCTAATTTTGGGTGTAAGGGATTGAAAAGACGGGAAAGGAGATTGTTTGGAATAAATGATGGCGTAGCGAGTGTGTGGTGCAGTTAAATGACGTCGCGTTGCTCCTACTTGTTGCTAAGTTACCTAGCTAGCAGTACCCTCCTGTGCTCCTGTGCTAGCGTCAATCACATGGCTAAGTTAGCTGAACAAATAACACAAGCTTGTTACCTCAGCTTTTTCCTGCTGTTGGCTAAAAAAAGATGAGGGTTTAATCTAAATTTGTGGCTAAGACAGCCTGAAAACCAAACATTTGGAAACAAAAAGCTAAACATCATCAAAACATGCTAATCTGGGGTGAAAGGGATTGTTTGGAAGAAATGATGGCATAGTGAGTTTGTTTTTCAGTGTATCCTTTACCATGGAGTTAAATAACACCTTGCCCTGTCCTACCTTGTTACTAAATTAGCTAGCTTGCAAGAGCCTCCTGTGCTAGCCTCATATAGTTGGCTAAGTTAGCATTCTCAGTCGACATATAATCTTGGCACATTACCTCAGTTTTTTCTGCTATTGGCTAATGAACAACTTACCAAAGGGAAGGTTTTATTTTCATTTTAGATTTGTGGCTGAGACATGATGGAAACCAAACATTTGGAAACAAAGGCTAAATATCACCAACACACAGCAGGTTATCGCTAGCTAAGTAAATTAGCAATATAACAATGAACTGAAAGAACTTAGCAATAATGGATTAGCCATAGCATTTCTGTTCATCAAAATCTGAAGTGAAAAGAGAAAAGGAAGTAAAAATAGGTAACATAGTTGATGAATATTTTCTTATTCGGTACAAACGACAGTTAACATGGACATTTTTTATCATTTTCAGCTTTAGTTAGCAAAGTTATCAGGCTTGCAGTAACTTCCTCTGCTAACTTCAAGTGAATATAATATCAGTTGGTGCTTGTTGTTACCTTGGTTTTTTCCTTTTCTTTGGCTCATGAACAATTTAACAGCCTGTGGCATGGCTTAAAAAAAAAAAAAAAGCAGGAAGCTGCTAGCGTTAAAGCTAAAGGTGATGATTTTACAGGAGTTTTCTTCATTCTGGTGTCCTTGAGAGATAGTTTTATACAAAGTACCATGGCAAGAACATTGTGCACAGGAGCGGGTTGGAAACAGGTCATACAGTGTAAGGTTGAAAGTAAATTCTGTAGAAATGAATAAACTATAAGTAAAATTATATAATATATAATAAGTAAAATTCATTTAGCCAAATCTACATGTGGTATATAGAGGAGGATCAGCAAAGTGCGATTCCAGGTATAAATGTACTTTACACCCAACATAGTGTGTGTGTGTGTGTGTGTGTGTGTGTGTGTGTGTGTGAGAGAGAGAGAGAGTTCTGTTTGAGTGCTATATTTTATGAAGGCCAGCTCTTGTGAGCACTTGTTTTTGTTGTTTTGGTAAATTCAGTTTTCTCCTGGAGATGCAGTGTGTTTTGTAACTAAACATATTAACAATTGTTAACCCTTTTAATTTATCCGCAATTGATTTATCTTTAGTGGAGTCAGTATTTTATCATTTAGTGTTTTTTTTTTCTGATACTTCATTGGGTGTAAATATACTGTTTGTAACTTGTACTGAGAAATTCTATACAATAAAATGTCTTTCAAAAAGGGTCTCCTTATCCATTTCATGTATATTCTTTATATAGTTTTTTGTTGATGAGATTTAGGGAAGGAGTCTCCAGTGTCAGTGCGTGTCAGTGCTTTCAGAAAGTCTTCAGGACTTAGTGGTTTCTCAGTAATATGACAAGCTGTAATTTTTTTATAGCAGCTATAACTAATTTGTTTCACAGACATTCCACAACGTTAAATATAACTAAAAAGAATAAAAAGTACATGTCATTTAGTAATAATTTTAAAAAAGTAATCATTGGAAAATTGCTGTGGCATAATAGGAATAAAATCGAGTACCAGAGTTTACTAAATATTTACTTAATTTTTCCATTGCTAGTTAAGGTGCGAGTTAGTCAAACACCAGCTGAGCACTTTTTCTCGATTTTCCCTCTAATGTAAGATTAAATTTAAACTTGATCCGAGTTTGTAGATAAACTCGCTGATTGCTTTTGCCATTTTCCATCCAGAGTCACTAATAACGTTTTTCAGGTAGTGAATTATCACTCAGGTGGTTCCTTTACCAATCACCATTATAGAAGTTCACCTTAAAGCAGGTCTATTTTTTTTAGATGTTCACTTTATCATGACCCTAAACACTCCTGCTGTGAGCATCTTCCTTTCTAAGCTTTGATTATTTTGTCTGTAGCTTTCCTGTTCACGTTTCTCAATATGGAAACTTGCACTGAAGTTAATGCTAAGTGTATGTAGTAGCAATAGAGTCTTTTCTTAGCAATTAAACACCATTTCTGAGTGAAATGTTGATATTCCTGACAGCTCTGTCTTGTTTCCTCTGTAATTACGCCATAAATCGTACATTTAACAAACTTAACAGCTATGTAGTACCTAGCTAATTCCTTAGCCTCAGTTACTAGCTAGCTTATGCTTGCCCTCTGCAGCTCCCAGTTGCCTAGCAACAATGTTCTCATTATTTTAAACACTATACCGATTATTTTTATTATTTTGAATTACTTGTAAGTTTTGAGTGAGGCAAACCACAGAGAATACAACGATTAGCCCCTGGAAGTGTCCCACAAGTTTATAGGAGAGCAGTTGGTTTAAATAGAAATTTATTATACACTAATTTATTTTACTTCACATCATGTTTTGGGAGCTGTAGATGCCAAATCTGTGCACTATCCAATGTTCCAAAATAAAATCTATTTAACTTTTCATACAAGCACAAGTCAGGTGTAATTAATATACAAATTAAATACTTTCCTTTTAATTTTTTATTTCATTTCCTGTCTCATTTCTTTATTTCATGATGAGTATGAATGAGTTCATGTGTTAAATCAGGGGTGTTGAAACAGGAATGAAAATAAAGGAATCACACATTCGGGTGCTCTGGTTTATTAGCGCTTCAAAGTTACAGGTTACAGCAAACTGCCTCTCAGATAATGCTAATTAATGGTCAATAAACTGATGAATCAGCTGAATTAAGGATGAGCGGCGGATTTTTATCAATCTCTCCAGGCAGTCATCTTCATCTACTTGATTTGCTCCATTTGCTCTACAGCCTGTTTGTCCTTGACGTCCAGCTTAGTCGGGATCTCCTCCTGAGTTATCCCCGAGACGGGAGGTTCTCCCTCAGCCTCAGCACTCGGCAGATCTCCTTCCACCTCCGCTCCTTGGATCTCTTCATCCTCTTCCTTTCCCTGGATCTCTGATTCCCTCTCAGACGTCACTGTTTCTGGAGCTTCAGGGGCTTCGGGAGCTTCAGGAGCCTCAGGTTTTGAATCCAGCACCTCCTCTGTGGCTCCAGCTGAATCCTAATAATAATAATAATAATAATAATAATAATAATAATAATGAGTAGAGATATTTATGGATGCTATCAGGAAGTAGACAGTCAGCTGAATGTTAAATGTTTACATGTCTCATTCATAGCCTTTTCGCATCGTTCATACTGATGTATGTGCTCAAATCTATCGGCCACCAAAAAAAAAAAGGTAAAAAAGTCCAGTACATCTTATTGTGCATTGTGTGGTAAATGTAACACATGATCACGATGGTCAGCTAGTTTATATTATTAGCCTGCCAGTTTTCATCTGTGCTAATATTAGATGTCTAGTTTAGCTATGTAGCTGACAACAAGTAATGATATTTGATAATTAATAATACTTAAATGGACAAATAATACATATAGTTGGAATAAACTCTTTCAAGTCACTTACAGCTACATATACACTCTCTTCCTCTCTCTTTTCTCCATCTTGCTGGCTCGTGATGGCTTCCTCTCCTCCCTCCACACTTTCTGGAGCATCAGGTAGGCCGTTCGTGTGATGAATCCTCTCATCAGCGCCTACAGTGTCACCTTCAGGCTTTTCTACAGGAGGAGGAATGACTGGGTCTGCTATCTCAGGCTCTTCAGGCTGGTGGCCATCTTGCTTTTGGTCTTCCAGACCTGGTGCCTCCAGCAGCACCTGAGGCAAAAAAAAAAAAAAAAAAACAGGAGATTGATAGAGAAATATATTTATTTGAAAAAATAAAATAAAAAATGCCACAGGCGCTGGAGAGAAAGCTGTAGAAAAAGGGCAGCAGTTCCTCCACAGGATAAACACAGTTCTATTTAATCACTGCTGGTTATTTGGACAATTATGCGACTTGTAATTGGAAAAGCGGAAAGACGATTAATTTATAAACAGCTTTGCAGATTTAGACGACTTTTTAATTACTTAGAAAAGCATATTTTGCCTCTGCAATTTTAAACAATTAAAAATTCTTGCATTAAAATAGCTAACAATTGCGTCGCTTTCAATTTAACAGCATATTGTCTTTGCATATTACTTTTCTGAACACCTGGACTCTCTCTGGGGTCCTTCTGTGTTTTATCGCAAATACATAAATATTTGCTACTGCGCCTTAGGTAGTGCACTAAATATCCAATAGTGAGCCAACATGGGACTCAGCTCTACTTTCTCCATGTACAAAAATGCATGTATCTTTAGAAATAATGGTTTCTATACCCTCAACAGTGTGCTATATATTTAATAGGAAGTCATTTGGGATCCATTTTTATGAAATAAGTCTACCCCTATGTAGGATGTATGGGAAAAATAAAACACCAAGTGTTTTATTCTTTACTTAATTACTTAACTCTCTACTCCATATGGGATTCCTACATAGTGCACTATATATCCAATAAGGAACCTACATACATTATAGGTTCTCTTCTCCTCTATCTAGGGTATGAAATAATGGCATTTATGTATTGTATCTATGTAGTGCTCTATATAGCCATATTATATGAGGATATATAAACACCTGAACACTGAACATGTCATGACTTTTAATAGATTTTAGATAGAACAACAAAGATGTTTTAAACTCCACGATAAGACTAAAGAACCTGCCTGGACCGGGATTGTAACATCAGCCGATGGTGCAATGTTGGGTAACGTGGCTTCAATGGTAAGAACTCCATCTCCAGTCACAGAGGAGCGTATACTCTCCGCTTCAATTCCAGCAGGAAGCCTGGTGCAAAGTCGAATGCATCTTATAATCAACACTGACATCTATATTTACAGTGATGAAGAGCAAATCACAGCCTTGGGACTCACTTGTATTTCCTGAGGAAACATCTCGTGATGTAGCCATGTTCGTCCTGTCTCTCGTCATGTTTTCCTGTGGTGAGAACACAACTACATCAGCCATTTCAATTCATGAAAACTCACTGGATAATTCTAAGAAAGCATTCACACTGACCTTCAATTTCCAGGAAGCCACCATTTGTTCTCACTGTAATCTCAGACGGCGCGAAATGATTCACATCCAGACTCACGGTCCATCTGCTCTGCTGGGCCGACACCTCGGAAACGCCTCCACCCACCTCTCTGTGGATCTTCGGGGCAAACCCAGATGCTTGGGTGTATCCGGGCCATGAGGAGGTCCGTAGCTTCCTAAAAATGCTCTCCATCCAGCTCAGATCTCTGAAGTCCAGGAAGGGAGGAAGACCGAAGTGCTGGTTGTAGAGCAGACTGGGCTGCCAGCCGTAGCCTGGAGGGCGCGAGAAGGCATCACGACACAGCTGGGCCTCATCCTTCGTGACTGTAGACTTGGTGGTTGTGTCTTCCATGATGAAAGTGTGGGTTTGTTTGAACCTCTTCTTATCTGAGGCAGAGTGCTGCTTGTGGACTTCCTGTCACCTCCTTATATATGCCACCCAGGCCTTTTAGCATGTCCTGAGCAGCTCTGCTGATGCTAAGAGAGGAGAATTTATGGTGTTGGTGACGGAGAGCGAGCAGGAACTGTTGCCACGCTGTTGCTATTGATGCTAATTTAGAGATATTTATAGATGTTAAAAGGAAAACGGCAAATAGCTGAGGGATGAGGCACAACATCCAATGTGATCTCCGGCTAACACTGAGATGAGCTTTGTCACTTAGCAGTGATCATTAGCATGCTACAGAGATCACGACAACTGCAAACAGGAGCCGCATGCTAGTTAATTAACTGTGAAATTTGGTTTGGCAGGAAGGCTATGACAATGACTAAGCAGAAGCGAAGTTTTCAGCCCCTCAGTGGGATCACCCTGGGCATGTGTCAGGGTAATTTTCATGAGAGAATGTGACAGGTGGAGTTTATATATCCCTATTTTTAATTCAGCACTATTTCCAAATGGGACCACTATGTATACATATGATACTTCAGTGAAAACAAAATTCCACAGATTAATATGTAAGGAATAAAACACACTGTGTTGTGCTGTTATATGAATTTGGGTTACTGCTGCCAACCCAAAGTTGGGTTTTTAAAATAATTTTGTGTTTCATTTAACATCAACCAACCTTCAGCCTTATTCTGCTTTTTTTTTTTTTTTTAAACCTGGTCTTACATTTCAGAATGTCAACAAAATGTAGGTCAAAAACAATGTATAGATGGACAACTCTGTTTAATGGGATACATTTGTGTTTATTTCAGAATTTAACTATTTATTTTCCATTTTTTATTGAATATCTACACATGCATATGGACTGATATTTGCTTTCAGTGGCATTTACCTGAATGGAGTTTAAAAGATTGCAAATGTATTTGAATATGAATTTCATACACAACAGTGAGTTGAATGAAAACCTTACTTTTTTATAGTCAGTTGTACATTTTTAATTTTGCAACTACAAATTTAATGTACTGTACAACATACAACTTTAAACAACATACAAATTCTTTTTTTAGGGTGTATTTAATAAATCTTTGGCCTAATATACATTAAAGCTGTATTTTTAATTACTTTCAAATTATGTTTTTTAAAGACAAATCTGAGCCCTAGTGAATTCAAAGCAAAGAAAAAACACTGGCAAAATGTAAATCTATTAAATAGGGGAAAATGATTTAATGTGACATGTATATAATTCAAATAAAGGAAATTATATTCAAATACTTTTGTCAGCATCCATGCTGCATATTGTGTTAGATAAGCTGTTTCTCAGTTTTTAAAGCACACTGAGCACTTTAACCCCTGGACAGGAGACAAACAGTTTTTCCCCCCACTCTAGCTGGTTTTAAATGGCCTTGTTGCTATTGGAGACGAGACACACAACAGGACCCAGAGCCATTTTTGCCTACATGTGCACTCCGGAGAAATTTGGCCTTCAGTGCTCCACATGCACTACATGCACTCTGTAGATAATGTGCTGTTCTGATTGTTTCTTCAAGACTTGAACCCTTTCTATTGTTTTGGATTAGAAAACATAGCACAATGCCACAAACGCTTCAGCCATGCCAGATTTTGGACCCTGGACAGTCTTTAAGGAATAAGGAGCTTTACATGAACCCGAAATGGGAGGAGGAATTCTGGGAGAAATTCCACCACAAACACAAGCAGGTGTTTGGTGAAGTGAAGGAAATGCTTCATCTGGAGACTCAAAAAATGGACGAGGTAATTTTTTTAACAATATTTCAGTCTGTGTTGAGTATATTTATTTCCTGTTTGAGTTTGTTTGACTCTGAGTCTCTTTTGTTGACCCTCAGTTGCTTGGGATGTATTCTCTCTCAGTTGTCATTTTAAATAAAAGTGTATTCCTAATGTATAAATGTATAAATGCATTCTTTCAAAAGGCAAAGTTAGCAGTCTGGACTAGTGTTCCTAGTACCTCCTCCTACCCTGCTCATTACACAAAAAAGAAAAGAAACCTGTAAATTTACAGCACCAGATTTGATAAGTAGTTACTTGCAATGGGATACGGTGTGTTGCATAAGTATTTGCCCCCACAAGCACTAAACTTTCCACATTTTGTCATCTTACAACCTGAAATTGAAAATCAGTATAGTCTGCAAAATAATTTTAAAAAATGTAAAAGTTTTGATTGCATAAGTATTCACATAGGGGGGTAGGTGTAAGTTTCAAGATTATAACGTAATGTTACATTGAAATGTATTTAATTTATTCAATTCTTTTTGGTAAATTGGTATATCTATATATGGTATATAGTTCATAAACTCAAACATAGTTACTATTTGTGTGCACACTAAGCTATGACAGAGCCTAAGTTCAACTTAAGGTTTTGTAGGACTGGAAATAACTGCTAAAGATGGCTGCTGAGTGGACAAACTTGCCTATATCGACTTTTTTTCAGCATCTTTCAGCATCTATCTTCTACACTTAATCTATCTCTTGACCTAGTAAACTGGAGACGCAGTATACACTCAGTGTTATTGCATGGCATTGTGTAAAACTGTAGCAGACATGCTTTTCTGGCACACTTTAACACACTATTTGTGGTCAGTAGGGAGAAACCTGGAGTGCTTTCTAGGCTACGATGTTGAACATGAGCAGATTTACTGCAAATAGGATCATCTATCAGGAGAGGGAGAGAGGGGAGAGTAGAGGCACAGCGGAGAGGAGAGGAGAGACAGAGCAACCGGAGGAGACACCTCCGTCTGAAAGAAGCCACATTTGTCAACCAGAAGGCCTTTGGCACATCCAGGCGAACATTTTTCCACAAACATGACAGCATGGATGCACTTCTAGACAATGGCCCAGTGGCAGGCTTTAGACTAGAACAGTACAGGAAATGAATAAATGCATAATGAGTAGCTGGAATCTCCTGTTTATGTAAAATATGTATTCAATTAAATTGATTATATGAATTTACAAAAGCTACTATTAAACTACTGAATGCCTTTTTTTATTAGCTGGCTAATATGAGATTTTGATGGTGACCCAGTGCATCATCTACCTGAAGTTTATGTTAGCATTAGCTCTAACTCCATGCTCCATGCTCCTTGTTTTGTACACAGTAGGCTAATATCAGTACGTTAAGTTTGATTATCCACATGCAAAACTGACCGTATGACATCAACACAATTCTTTAACTAACTTTAGGTAGTTTGCTAGTAATTTCATCTATCCATTTTTTTACATATTAAACAATACAATATTTCACCAAACATTAGCTAGCTTGCTAGTAAACTCATCGATCTATTTCTTTTTTTAATTACACAGTGCAGTGTTAGCTAAGCTAACCAGCTCTCTGGCTTACATTAGCACTTGTGTTGCATTCGACTTAAGTCAGAAGTGAAAAGTCTGAAATCAGAATTACCTCATTTTCAAGCTCGACACGCTTTATCTTGTGAGTTTTCACATAAAGTCTATTTTGTTGAAGTTATCATCTGTGCACTGATGGAGACTTGAGTGCAAACCTGTTCATTGTAGTCCTAAAGCTATCATAGCAATTGTAGTCCTAAGCCATCATAGCAAGACTGTTCATATCAATTGCAGTCCAGAGCCACTTTCATGGTTTATAAGTGGTACCATCTACAGTAATCTCATTGATCTTTAGGCTGTCCATGTGGAACCATCCTCAGCAGCAGTGAGTGGTTTCCAAGTGATGAGAACTCCAACCAGAAGTAGGGCATCAGGATGGATCAGGCAGGTCCAGAGAACAGAAGGGGTAAGGATCACTGGTATCTCAGGAGTAGCATGTGTAGTTCGACAGAGAGAGAGAGAGAGACAGACAGAGAGAGGGGGAGAAAGAGAGAGATTGTTAGGTATGCTAAATGCCACGTAATGGTTAAGGACAATGTACTTTGTGTGCAGAGTGCAAGCAGGGACTCCTGCAGTACAGCGTAACTAAAAGGGAAAGCCGAAAGGTAACACAGGCATGTGGGTGCCCTGGGACATGAAGCAGCCAGCCACTCCAACGTCAACAAACCTGAATGAACAAGTGAGAGTGGGGGGATGACAGCATCCAAAAAATCCCAGTTCGCCACAACACTCTATGCCTGTGAACCCTCTAGATCTGCGCTTTACCTAAAAACTATTCACAAAAGGCTTGACTAAACAAATATGTTTTCAGCCTAGACTTAAACACTGAGACTGTGCCTGAGTCTTGAATACTAATTGGAAGACTGTTCCATAACTGTGGAACTTCGTAAGAGAAAGCTCTGCCCCCTGCTGTAGCCTTCACTATTCGAGGTACCAACAAATAGCCTGCACCTTTTGATCTAAGTAGGCGTGGCGGATCATAAAAGCCCAAATGTTCGCTCAGGTACTGCGGTGCGAGACCATTCAGTGCTTTATAGGTCAATAGTAGTATTTAAAATGAATATGAAATTTGATTGGGAGCCAATGCAGTGTGGATAAGATAGGGGTGATATGATCATATCTTCTGGTTCTAGTAAGGATTCTCGCTGCTGCATTCTGGACTAACTGGAGTTTTAGTGTCTTGGAACATCCAGACACTAAAGCATGACAATAATCCAATCTGGAGGTAACAAAAGCATGAATTAGTTTTACTGTAGTGACAATATATTTCTTATCTTAGCAATATTTCTGAGATGAAAGAAGGCTATCCTAGTAATATTAGCTACATGACCTTCAAATGAAAGACTGGAGTCAATAATCACACCAAAGTTTTTTACTGCTGCACATGATGAAACAGAAAGGCCATCCAGAGTTATTATGTAATCAGAAAGCTTATTTCTAGCTGCATGTGGTCCTAGTACAAGTACTTCTTTCTTAATATCCTTAACACATTCCTCAACTTTATTAAGCTGATGTCTGTCAGCTAAATGTCAGTAGCATAACAATGGAAGTTAATACCATGTTTATGAATAATTTTACTCAGAGGTAGCATATATAAAGAAAAAAGCAGCAGGCCTAAAACAGAACCTTGCTGAACACCAAACTTTACCTTAGAATGCATAAAGAAGTCACCATTTACATCTACAAACTGATAAAGATCAGTCAAATAAGACCTGAGACAGGAGAGGGCTGTTCCCTTAACCAACAACATTTTCTAGTCTGTCAAGGAGAATAGTATGATCAATGTTGTCAAAGGCTGCACTAAGATTAAGCAACACAAGCAAGCTGAATGCAGTTTAATGTTGAATGCAGCTGAATGTAGACGAATGCAGCATTAGCTTAGCTATCCTAAGCTTTGTTGGGACAAATAAGTGAAAAGGAAGACTAGTCGTAAAGTCATGTGATTAAGTTTGTGATTGGTTGATAAAATTTTAACTGCTACTGTATATAAGTATGGTATAATATGTCATAATAATTATACGATAATTATGATGTTAACAAAAAGTGAACAGTGTTGTTAAACTAGAAAAGTGTTCAGCTACCTAAGTCTCATAAGGTATATAAACTATGAACTCCTTTAATTGCTAGTGTTAGCTTGATAGCAAGCTATGCAGCTGGGATTTCGGATATCTTACTGGTATTCTAAATATTTTGGAGAAATCCTAAGGTACAAGTGGATCAGCTATTAAACAGTGGACTGCTTTGCTGCCTCTGAGGAAGTTTTTAGCCAATACATTTCATTCTGCCTCTGAGGCAGACCCGACTTCAGTACTTTGTTGATTTTGCAAATATGACAGATGAAACTATTTAAGGATGTGCCTCAGACTAAGCTAAGGCTAAAATAAAAAAATGCCACATTCAAGGCTAAAAAAAAAAAAGAATGTTTTTAAATAAAATACGTAGCAGAACTTGGGTACAGTTTTTGGACACTGACCCATAACTGACTCGTTGATGCCAAGAAAAATTACAACACTAGCCAAAAATTCAGAATCCTTTGATTGTGTGTGTGTATTTTTAAGCAAGTTATGACCAAATAGGTCAGGAATATCACAGGTGAACACAAAACCGACTCAGCATTGTTATTTTTTTCTGTAGGAGCCAAAAATAGAGCTCTGTATAGCCGATGAAGGTGTCTGCCACTCGACTGCTCCAGACTCTTTGCAACAAAATAAGGTATGAGGTCAGCGTGAGTCACAGCTCAGTCTGCTGAGTATGTGAAGATGAAGAGATGTGAAACCTTTTGATAATTAAAACACCGGCAATTAATTGATTGAGGTGCTTCTACTTGGAATTTTGCACTTTGGAATTGTGGGTGCTTGTCTGAGTAACCTTGCAATGGCTTTGGTGGTCATTTGAGGATTTTTTTTTAATGTACCTAATACTGCATAAATTTAAGATGCAGAGCAAAACAATGCTGAATATACATCTTTTAGGCAAAAAAAATTAGATTTCCTTTTTTTTTATTTTGCTGACTTATTTATGGTTTGTGGTTTGTAGATTTAATACCACAATATACCACAGTAAATATATTTTTAAAAAATCATAATATTCATACAAATTTTACTTTGCATATGCAAGCCCAACAAAACACTGTATATACAGATTTGGTAACATTTTTGGTTCACTTGTTTTAGACAGTTTTCTTTTTGTAAGGCAGCAGAATTCAAGGCCCTTATCTTTGTAATCCAAGAAAGTATGAGATTCTTTGTGTAAAGTTTACTTTACACTATTTTTAATTTAATTGATTTCCTTTGTTCTTTTCTCTCTCTCAGGATTTGCCCCTAAAGAGGCCAAAGTCTCTGAAAAGAGGAGACACCGACAACCTCTGGAAGCATCTACAGCGCTCCAGGTTGGTTCTCCTGCCAGTACCTAAGTTAGCATGAATAATTTAGCTGAATTTAGCGCTCACCACAGATGCTGGAGGATTAAATAATCAGCAACCCAGATTTCCTGTAGGAATAGTGTTTGTTGTTGTTTGCCTGCTGCAGGGATTTTTCATTTTCTTTATGATGCATGACATTCTTCTGCATTTGATTCAAGGCCTCCTGAGTTGAAAGAAACAGCCGTCAGCCAGATATTATAGCTCATAAGTGGAGAGCTTTAGCTAGAATGAAAGTGTAATGGCCTTTGAAAGTATAGGCATAATAGTTGGAAATAAAAGGCTAAGCCCTGCAATGTGTAGGACATAAAAAAACCATGGCTAGTCTGCTCAGGGACCTAAAACTTGAATTCAGTACCATTTTGGTCATTCAGTGTCAAGGCAAATGTCAGCTTTCTCAACCATAACCTCTAAGGGAATTAAAGCATCTTTGTGCCTTTTTTTGAAGTATGCTAAACACTAGTTGGAAAATGTTTCATGGTCAGTCTCTAGGTATGTTTCCCCTTCAAATGTTTTCCAAATTTCCCATTGGTTGTATAAAGATGTGAATGGTTGTGTTCACCATCAAACACCAGCATTCACTGTCAAACACCTACACCAACATTCAGCTTCAAACACCAACACCAACATTTAACATCAAACACCTACACCAACATTCAACATCAAGCAACATTCACCATCAGAACCTACACCAACATTCAGCCTCAAACACCAACATTCACTGTCAAATACCTACACCAACATACAACCTCAAACACCTACATTCAGCATCAAACACCAACATTCAGCGTCAATCACCAACATTCACCATCAAACACCAACATTCACCATCAAACACCTACACCAACACTCAGCATCAAACAACTACATTCACAACTCACAACTACATTCTACATTCACACCAACATTCACCATCAAACACCAACATTCACCGTCAAACACCTACACCAACACTCAGCATCAAACAACTACATTCTCTATCAACCATCTACATTCACACCAACATTCACCATCAAACACCAACATTCACCATCAAACACCAACAACATCCACCATCAAACACCATCCACCATTAATCAAACTTAATCCACCATCAAACACCATCATTCACCATCAAACACCTACACCAACATTCACCATCAAACACCAACACTATTATTCACCATCAAACACCTACACCAACATACAGCTTCAAACACCAACACTATTATTCACCATCAAACACCTACACCAACATACAGCTTCAAACACCAACACTCACCATCAAACACCATCATTCAGCATCAAACACCTACATTCTCTATCAAACATCTATATTCTTCATTACACACCAATATTCACCACCAAACAACTACATTCAGCATCAAACACCTACATTCAGTGTCAAACACCAACATTCACCATCAAACACCAACATTCACCATCAAACACCTACACCAACACTCAGCATCAAACAACTACATTCTCTATCAACCATCTACATTCACACCAACATTCACCATCAAACACCAACAACATCCACCATCAAACACCATCATTCACCATCAAACACCTACACCAACATTCACCATCAAACACCAACACTATCATTCACCATCAAACACCTACACCAACATAGAGCTTCAAACACCAACACTCACCATCAAACACCATCATTCAGCATCAAACACCTACAATCTCTATCAAACATCTATATTCTTCATTACACACCAACATTCATCACCAAACACCTACATCAATATTCATCAACACCAACATTCACCATCAAACACCAACTTTCACCACCAAACACCTACATTCAGCATCAAACACCTACATTCAGCGTCAAACACCAACTTTCACCACCAAACACCTACATTCAGCATCAAACACCTACATTCACCATCAAACACCTACATCAACATTCATCAACACCAACGTTCACCATCAAACACCAACTTTCACCATTAAACACCTACACCAACATTCATCATCACCAACATTCACTATCAAACACCAACAAATCTATCTATTTTCACACCAGTCCCACTACACTCTCAATTTCTATTTTTCTTCCATTCTTGTGCCTAGTGTAAGCCTGGCAGGCATCAGAGCTGGCATTTCGTCCGTCCATGTGGGAGAATAAAACACCATGTTTCTCAGCAGGCCTCTCTCTCTCTCATTCTCTCTTTCTCTCTCTTTTCCTCTCTGGGCATCACAAAATGGATGACATTTATGACAGTCACTGATAGATTCCAGAATTGTGAATTATGCATGCTAAAGCTGGGGTGGTCTGGCATTTTAAAGAAGGAAAACACAATTACTGCGGCTGGCTTTTTTATCCAGTCAAAATAGAATGAGTTTACTGTTTATGTGGGTCGCTGCTTTCTTTACCTCCAGCGTTCATTGGCTTTTATTATCTGCACTGCACGTAGCTGGAAATTTCTGCTCCGCTTTCACTCAGTGAAATGACCTTCTCAGCAGGAGGCCTAATGTTATAAGAAGAACAGTACAGAAGCATTGTGGATGTATTGACAGTGCAAATGTGGATGTGATGAAAGATGTTGCTGTTGAATGGAGAATTTTCGTGTTTGATTGAGAATGTTTGTGTTTGATGCAGAGTGTTGGTGTTTGATGGAGAATTTTAGTGTTTGATTATGAAAGTTGGTGTTTGATGGAGAATGTTGGTACTTGATGGTGTGGTTGAATGCTGGTGTGTAATTAGGCATGTTGGTGTTTGATGGAGAATTTTAGTGTTTGATTATGAATGTTGGTGTTTAATAGAGAATGTTTTTTGGCAAATATTTGATGGAAACTGTTCCATTGATGTGAAAGTTGGTGTTTGTTGGTCAGTGTTGCCGTTTGACTGTTCTTGTTTGAAGATGAATGATGTGGTGTTTGATGAAAGTTGGTGTTTAATGGTGAATATTAGTGTTTGATGGTGAATGTTGTCGTTTGATGGTTGGATAGTTGGTGTTTGAAATGTTAGAGAGTTTGACAGTGTGTATTGAATGCTGGAGTGTAAATGGTAATGTTAGTGTCTGATGATGTTAGTGTTTATTGGTAGGTGTTTGATGGAAAATGTTGGCGTGTGATGGTGAATTTTGGTGCTTGTTGGTGATTGGTGGTGTTTGATGGTGTATGTGTGTGTGTTTGTGTGTGTATGTGTGTGGGTGTGTAACTGTGTGTACGTGCATGTGTTAGTGTTGGTTTTTGGTACTGAATACTAGAGAGTTTGTTGGTGTGTGTGTGTGTGTGTGTGTGTGTTGGAATTTGATGGAGAATGTTTGCATTTGATGGAAAATGTTGGCGTGAGATAGGGAATGTTGCTGTTTGATGGTGTTTATGGTCCAGTGGTGATGCTGTTAATGGGGGTTATTTCATCTAGTATTCAATCTATGGTTCTAAAAACAATGTTTTTTGGTGTTTAAGAAATGTAATGTTTATTGTTTGTCCCTCAGGAAACTGGTTTCGGCAGTGAAGCAGGGCCGTAGCTATTTTCAACTCCTCCAGGAGCAGGAGGAGCAGAAGAATGAAAAGAGGAGGAAAAAAGAAGAGAGGAGATGCACTGATCTTCATCATCCAGCCTCCATCGCTGACTCTGAGATAGAGAATGAGGAGGAGAGGTATTGTTATTGTTAACCCTTAAAATACCAGATTTTTCTTTTTTTTTGTGGGATTTTATGAGAAGGGTATGAATATGGAATTATGGGAAAGGGCTTCATTTCCATCCGGATTGCTTTTGTGGATCTTCACTGAGATGAAGAAGAAGATGAAGATTATTTCATCTATGTACACAAATACTGTTTTCTATCCAGAATATCTGTTAATGGAGGAGTCGCCTCATCACCATGGAGACAGAGCGACAGAAGGCAGGGCCAACGACTCCGCCCCTTTACTCCAGTCCACCAATCACTGACTTCAGATCAGCCACAGCAGCTATCAGAGTGAGACTCTATTCCACACACTCTCTGTCTGTTTTTCTTCTTTCTCATACTTTCTCTCTATCTTTCTCACTCATTCTTTCTCTCATATCCCCTTTTCCTCTGTTCCTTGTTTGATTTCTTTCTTTCTAAATTTTTGCCTAGAATTCTGTCTATCATTTTCTGTCTTGGTGCTTCTTTTTCTCATCTCTTTCTCTCATGTGTCTCTCTCCATCTTTCCTTTCCTACGCCTCTCTTTGTCTGCATCTCTTTCTATTTCACTGTTTCTTTTTCACTACACCTCTTTCTCTCACTTGTCTCTCTTCATCTTTCTCTTACTATGTCTCTCTCTCCATCTCTTTCTGTCTCTTTTCTCATATCTTTTTCTCATGTCTCTCTCCATCTTTCTTTTCTTATGACTGTCTTTCTCTCCTTACCTCTTTGTCTCACTGTCTTTTCTTTCTCTCATGTTTCTCTCTCTCTCCATCCTTCTCTTCCAGTGTCTCTATATCTCTCTCCATCTCTCTCCGTCTTACTGTGTCTTTCTCTCTCAATTTCTTCCTGTCACTGTCTTTCTCTTATCTCTTTCTCTCGTATGCCTCTCTTCTCTCTCCATCTTTCTCCTCTTGTCTCTTTTTCCTCTGTCTTGCTCATCTCTTTCACTCATGTGTCTCTTCATCTTTGTCTTCCTATGTCTCTCTTTCTCTCTCCATGTCTTTCTGTTTTGTGGTGTATTTCTCTCTTCATCACTTTCTCTGATGTGTGTATTTCCATCTCTCTCTCTCTCTCTCTCTCTCTCTCTTTCTCTCTTGGTTTTAACACACTTTTTACACAAGCACAAGTGAAGTGCGTACACTGAAGATTTAAATGCTGAAAACATCAGTGGGTGTTTTGTTGCTGCATTTGATTGCTGTGCTCTCAAATAGTGGCCTGTGTGTGTGTGTGTGTGTGTGTGTGTGTGCCCACACACTCTAAAACACTTAGGAATAAAAAAAAACTCCGGCAAATATCTCAGTCTCAGATAAGTTTACAAAAGAGACATTTTTTGAAAACACTTTCAGAGAAATTGCTGGTCTTTTATTCAGCCATGTTTCACACATACGCACAGAAGCATGTTGGCTTTTGTGTGAACGATTCATTGGAGTGAGACGCAATTTCAGCCTGAGAGTTACAAAGAGCCGAGCAGCGGCACCCCTACTAGAGCAGAACTGAAAAGAAAAGAACAGACACAGACGTTTCCTTGTTGGCCTGACAGCCACCAGTGCTAAAAGCTTTTATGAATAGCTAATAGCCAACTTAGCGGAGAAAGATGACCTATTAGCTTCCTGTAAGGCTCTAACTTTACCAAGCATGTGATTGTGGCAGTTAACCAAATGCTTTTCTTATGGTTCTTTCTTTGCTTGCTGTTTTATTTTATTAAATATGTCACTATGCTACACCTCCACTACAATGTGATAAAGAACAATAGCTAACTGCTATTCAAGGCAAAACGGCCTGTACCACTTAAGGAGGGGCCGCTGATTTTCCCCTAGACTGCAATAATTACAGAATGATATTTACAGGTTGTGTGTATATACATCAATATACATGTGTTTATAGCTACAAGCTACTTTTTTAAGCATAATGTTAAGGTGTATGTTGTGGTGTACGTCAATGGTTTTCTTCAGGCTGCAGCCCCCAGTGGATTATGGTGGTATTGCAAGGGACTGTCTATTTTTCCCAGTAAAATTATGTTATAAATAATATGATAATAAGCTAGAATGCTATAGATCAAACATAAATAGGAGATGTTTGTGAAATATTTATGGAAGGAGTCTCCAGTGTCAGTTCTTTTTTTTCCCCAGAGAGTCTTCAGGACAGAGGAGTTTATGCTTTTGCGGTTTCTTGGTAACATGAAAACCTGGATTTTTTTTGTCTTATTAATTTCCAGAGAAAAAAAGAGGCAGGTGAGAAAACGACTGTTTATAGCTGCTATAACGCAAGTGAGAACAGGAACTAACTTTTTTTTTTGTAGTTGTTCTATAACTTTAATAATTAAAAATTGTAATTGTCAGCAAGTTGTTGAGGTGTAAAAGGAATAACACACATCATGACATGCTGTTATTAGAAAATAATTAACTTCGAAGTGCTAACAGTCACTCTGCTTCATCTCACCGCAAACCAGAAACTCCTCTGTCCTGAAGATGTCAGAAATGTTCAAATCACAACTTTACATCTGACTATTACAAAGCGCTGACACTGGAGACTCCTTCAATGTCCTTTTGGGAAAATTCACCATATGAACGATCACACATATTTTTATATTCATTTATGTGGATCGTCCACCATACAAGTCCCTGTGTTAGCTTTTACTATACAAAAATAATATATTAGTATGAGCGCATTAATATAAACCTTGAGCCATCTGACCAATCAGAATTATTGCTGTGATATAAATGTATATATTGTGCAGGGATTTGAGATGTAATACGTTTTCTGCTCTGTGTTCTTCTAGGGAACATGTGTATCGGCAGCTGTGCTGTCTGTGCTGGTTGTTGGAGGCTCTGACTCTGGAACGTTCTGGAAAATTCGGACCTGTGGTTTCCTGCTGGGATGCTAAGTATGAGTTCAATCATAACAGTTTGCACAACTGCTAGCTGCAATTTTCTCTTAGCCTGTACATTTTATGTTATTTTATTTGATTTTTTTTGGGCCTACCACCACTCTTCAGAGGACCATAACAGACATGACAGTAGATGTGACAGTAGATGTGACAGTAGACGTACCGGTAGATTTGTCAGTAGACGTGACAGTAGGCGTGTCAGAAAATGTCTCAGGGACGTGATAGTAGACATGACAGTAGACTTGTCAGTAGACATGACTGTAGACTTGTCAGTGGACGTGACGGTAGACGTGGCAGTAGATGTGACAGTAGACATGTCAGTGAACGTGACGGTAGATGTGGCAGTAGAGGTGACAGTAGATGTGTCAGTGGACGTGACGGTGGACGTGGCAGTAGAGGTGACAGTAGACGTGACAGTAGACGTTGACAGTAGATGTGTCAGTGGACATGACGGTAGACGTGGCAGTAGAGGTGACAGTAGACGTGTCAGTGGACGTGACGGTAGACATGGCAGTAGAGGTGACAGTAGACGTGACAGTAGACGTTGACAGTAGATGTGTCAGTGGACATGACGGTAGACGTGGCAGTAGATGTGACAGTAGACGTTGACAGTAGACATGTCAGTGAACGTGACGGTAGATGTGGCAGTAGAGGTGACAGTAGATGTGTCAGTGGACGTGACGGTAGACGTGGCAGTAGACGTGACAGTAGACATGTCAGCGGACGTTTCAGTGGACATGACGGTAGACGTGAAGGTAGACGTGACTGTAGACAAGTCAGTAGACATGACACACAAGAGGATGGTGTGGGGTTGAGAAAAAAAAAGTAGTAGTTGTATTATAATGTACAACACCATCTTTGGTTTTTGTGTATGGTGTGTGAGTGTGTATGTGTGTGTGTGTGTGTGTGTGTGTGTGTGTTGAGTCATGTCCATATAGAGGTGAATTCAGCAGTTTTATTTTTTATTGAAGCAGAGACTTTTTCCATTGGTGTTAGATGAATAGTGTTCTTTGATTTCCAGGTCATTAGTAAGGTTGTCTTGGTGATGGTCAACGCTGGAGGAAGAACTGTGCACTGTGAAATGTGAACTGTGTACTGTGTGTAATTGTCTGGTGTATTTTGAGTGCAATGTGTACAGATTTCAAATTTTAAACGTTTCGCCCTGTGTAGTGAGTTCTATGGATTATTTTGTATCAGGTTTAGACTGGTGTTATTAGTTATATAGGACATGTTCTTTAAAATCTGTGGCTAAAAGTCATCTCTGGGTAAAATTGCTAACTCTTCATCCCGTTTTTTTTTTAATGGTATGGAAATTGTAGGGATGGATTTTGATATTATTCTATATATTTTGGATAAGATATTGAGGAGTTCATGAGGGGAGGTAAAGGTATTTTCTTTTTAGATTGATTTTATAACATATGATGAATCTGAATTGTAGGAATTCAAGGAAAAGTTTATTCTCCCATCCATAATTTTGCGTTAGATATGAGAATGATATAACGGTGTTGGTCTGACAGATGTGTTTAAGACGTGGAGTGCCTTTTTCTACCCATTTTATTTTGAACTGTTCCTTTAAATATTTCAATAAGTAATAAGGATGCATGCAAAACATGTCTTCTGTTTTTTTGTGTGTGTGTGTTAGTGTTAGAGTGTTAGTTCATCATCAATGTGTTGTTTATTTAGAGTGTGTGTTAGGGAGCGCGTGTGAGTCTAACTCACAGTAACACACTGCACTTCCTCCCTGAGGCTGAACACTGACCTTAATAACACTGTGACCTCAGAGTCCAGAGTGGATATAATGAAGGTAGGAGCTTTATGAAGTGTGTGTGTGTGTGTGTGTTCTTTATAATTGAGTTTGGCTTCAAGACACAAAAGCAAGGAGCTTGTGTGCGTATATGGTTCCCTCCGTATTGCAGTATTGGAACTGCATGGTCAATTCTTTTGTTTTTTATTGTGTTGGAAGTGTGTTTTGGGTCGTTGTCTTGCTTCATGATGAAGTTCCTGCCAATTAGATTGGATGCATTTCTCTGTAAATTGGCACACAGTTTGTTTCTGTAGACTTCTCAATTCATTCTGCTGCTACCATCATGAGTTCCATCATCAATAAAGATTAGTGAGTGCGTTCCAGAAGCAGCCATGCAAGCCCATGCCATGACACTACCTCCACCATGCTTGACCCATGATGTATTGGACCATGAGCAGATCGTTTCTTTCCATCACTTTGGTAAAGGTTAATCTCGGTTCCAGAACTTTTGCAGCTCGTCTCTGTATTTCTTTGCAAATTCCCATCTGGCCTTCCGATTCTTACTGCTCATGAGTAGTTCACATCTTGTGGTTTGGCCTCTAAATTTCTGCTCTCGAAGTCTTCTTGGAATGGGGGATTGTGATACCTTCATCCCTGCCCTGTGGAGGTTGTTGGTGATGTCACTGACTTGTTTTTGGCTTTTCTTCACAGCTTTCACAATGTTTCTTTCATCAACTGCTGTTGTTTTCCTTGGCCAGCCTGTTCCATGTCTGGTTGTTAGTACACCAGTAGTTTCGTTCTGTGACTGTATGGTAGAATGTAACCATGGCGACAAGCATAAATCACAGTATAGGCTAGGCTAGCTATCTGAACAAAAATGGGGAAAAGTGTTGATTATCATCTATGTTTAATGTAAAAAAAAAAGCGGCATGGTATACGTGAGCTAATGTTGCGGAAGTGTCCCCATATCAGAAACCCTCTGTGTTAATTTGCTCCTGTGTTAATGTTCAAATTGTGAGTACAGTAGGAGCACGCCCCCTGGTGGTGGCCATAACACCTTTATATTCTGCTTACAACATTTACAACATTGTCTTTGTGACACAACCGCTTTGTACTGGACTTTTATAACAACAACAACAACAACAAGAAGAATCAAACAACAGAAATGCTAATTATAGTAATAAATAAATAAATAGAAAGAAAAAATGAGGGAAAGCAAGAGAATGTGTGTGTATCTGTGTGTGTGTGTGTGTGTGTGTGTGTGTGTGTGTGTGAGAGAGAGAGAGAGATAGAGAAAGAGGTGATATGGATATAACCTGGAGCTGTAGACCAGAATTAATGAATGGGATGCAATTTGCTCTCTCTCTCTCTCTCTCTCTCTCTCTCTCTATCTCTCTCTCTCTCTCTCTCTATCTGTCTCTCCCTCAGGGATCCAGGGCAGAGCAGAAACACTCTGAAGGCTGTGAACAGAGAGAAGTTGATTCAGGCCAAGTGGGAGCGATTCATCTCTCCACCTAAGGTCTGTCTCTCTCTGTCTCACTCACTGACCTGAGAGAATCGTCCCATAGTTCATCTCTACCTAACAAGCACACACACACACACACACACACACACACAGAGCTCTCTGCTGAGCAGCTGAGCCCCAATAATAATAAATAAATTCTATTATTATTCTAAATAAAAATGAAGATAGATAGATAGATAGAAATGAATAATTGTAATATAATGAAAATAATCATTTACAGGGTTTGTGTTAATTGTATAAGTGTAGGACTGATATATTCTGCCTCTCTCTCTCTCTCTCTCTCTCTCTCTCAGTCTTTGCGTCCTGTAATCAGACTGTCTCACATCACCTCTCTGACCCACAAGTCCTCAGCCCTCAGTGCCGTGTCATCAGCTGTGTTAACAACCTCGTTGCTAGGCAACATGTCCTCCTGTGACGTCACTTTTTCGGGTGAAGAGAGCGAGTGTCCGAGCGTGGTGATGTCAGAGACAGATCCTCCCATTTCTAAATGTAGGTCACATGTCACTCTGTGTGTGTGTGTGTGTGTGTGTGTGTAAGTGTGAACCTCTGAACAGGAAACCATAATGTGTGGCACAGGGGTCAAAGGTCATGTGTGTCTCTGAATGCATATGAATAAGGAGTCTTCAGGAACAAGGCAATAATTAAATTGTGTTACAGATGTTGAACAGCAGAGGGCAGTAGGGAGATAACATCTATCTATCTATCTATCTGTCTGTCTGTCTGTCTAACCATACTATCTATCTATCTATCTATCTATCTTACTGCCTGTCTTGTTTTTCTAAGCTTAAACTTAAACTCTAAGTGATGTATCTCTTTCTCTCTTTTTAACCTTTTAAAAATTATAATTCATGATAAATCTTTCAATGTTGTGTTTAAAGAACTCGCAAGTTTTAAAATGTTTAATGAGAAAAAAAACCCTCATAATAGAGCTTGATATAAATGTGAGTAATGATCCAGATGAAAGTGTTGTACTCATTTTTATTAGATATTAAATCCACAAGAGATGAGTGTTATTACACGTTTTCATATCTGTGTGTGTGTGTGTGTGAGAGAGAGAGAGAGAGAGAGAGAGAGAGAGAGAGAGAGCACATTAAAACTCTGTGATGGTGTGTAATTTCTCATAATGTTAATGAAAATTTTGAATATGAAATTCATGGATATGGAATTGTAGCTCTTCTACAATAATCAGATTTGTCCTTAAACAATAACGTTCCAGCTGATGTGTGATACAGATGTTGACCAGCAGAGGGCGAGCTAACATCATGATTATTTTACATCTCATTCATGTGAACTTTCAGTAGTCTCAGTTTAGTGATGTAACATTTATATTGTGTATAATTATATCATAATAGACAGAGTAATGATTTTATCCTGAGCTAAACTTTATTTTGTCACTTCCTGTTTCCCTCCAGCTCTTACTGTTGTTTCCTGTTCCAATTTTTCTTTCATGGTGCCTTCTTGTTATTTTTCTGACTTCTTTCTGGTGTTTTTCATAGAATTTCCCTGTTTTTTCCCTTCATTTGTTTTCCTTCATTCTTTTCCTTGGGTCTTCCTGGTTTCCCTTGGTATTTTCCTGTTATTTGTTTTCCTGGTGTCTTCCTATTGTTTGTTTGTTTGTTTGTTTGTTTGTTGTTTGTTTGTTTACATTTTCCCCCTGTGACTTCCTGTTATTTTTAAATTTCCTGTTTTGTTTCCTGAGGTCTACCAGGCATCATTCTGACATTTTACTGTTCTTTTCCTTTGTGTCTTCCTGGTTTCCCTACTGCCTTCCTGTTTTTCTTTCCTGGTGTCTTCCTGTTGTTATTTTTCCTGTATTGTTGTCTGTTGAGTTCTTCCAGGTGTCTTCCTGACATTTAACTGTACTTTTCCTTCTTTCCTCTTCCTGGTTTCCTTTAATGGTGTCTTCCTCTTGTTTTTCTGGTTTCTTCACAGAATTTTTTTATTATGATTTTTCCCCTGGGTTTTCCCGTTGTATCTATGAGGTGTCTTTCTACCAAGTATCTTTCATGATTTTTTTTTTTGTTTGTTTCTTCCTGGTGTCTACCTTTTTTCCCCTGGAGTCTTCACAGAACACTACTGCTACCCTGCAAACACTAACTCTGAGTAAATTGTTTCAGGTGGCCATTTTGGGTTGTAAAATAAGCGGTTGTAGTGAACCATCATTTCCATTTATTACTAAACGTTACAGTGTGTGTTTGACTTGAGACTTTACTGCCCTAGAAACATCTGGGTACTGCACGGTCAAGAGTGTGTGTGTGTGTGTGTGTGTGTGTGTGTGTGGGTCTCAGACTTGCAGAAGCTGCTGGATGAAGTGCACCAGAGTGTTTCTAAAGAGCTTTACGGCTCAACCACAGACTGCAACTCTGAAACAGATATGATCAGGTGAACTCCCATCATGCACCACATCCACACACACACAATCTCACACAATCTCACACACTCCTGAGCCCTGTTTCAGATGACTTTGTTACAGAATATGAGTCTGCTGTTGGTAATCTGTGGGTTTGGGTGTGATGCTGAACATCAGGCAGAGATGACGAAACTCTGACTGTTGTAGTGTAACGCAATTTAGTGTGCTGAAATATGTGTGTGTCTCCGTGTGTGTGCTCTGGAGACTCCTTCGCTGAAAAAATTATGGAAATTAAGGGCAGAATTTCTACTTAAGTAAAATATATAAGTTCAACAAAAAGTAAAGAGGTAATGTTAAGAAGGTTAAAAATGTCACATATGAAGTACATTTATTGTAGTAACATGGACATTATATCAATATGTAAAAGCTACATATTTTTACTTAAGTGGAAATTACTCACTTAATTTTAATACGCTGATCCCTGAATGCCACATCAACGATTATCTAGTTTATATGGTGCATTCTGTTGCTTGGACATAACAGTTTTTATATGTTCAGTGAGCGACGTGTGTGTGTGTGTGTGTGTGTGTGTGTGTTCCTCTAGTTTTGAGACACTCAGAGCTCAGTATAACACACAGGACAGCAGGGTCGCTGGGAAATTGGAGTCGCACACACCAAAAAGGTGAGAATTTCCCCAAACACACACATGTATGTGTCTGTGTGTGAAGAATGGATAAAGAAATTGATTATTAACAAGCAGAGCTCATGGAGGTGTACAAAGGAAGTGATGTGAACACCGGGCAAATCTGTGGTGCTGTGGGTCAGACACACACTGCCCCTACACACTCTGCCCCTACACACACTGCCCCTACACACACTGCCCCTACACACACACTGCCCCTACACACTCTGCCCCTACACACTCTGCCCCTACACACACTGCCCCTACACACACTGCCCCTACACACACACTGCCCCTACACACTCTGCCCCTACACAGACTGCCCCTACACACTCTGCCCCTACACACACACTGCCCCTACACACTCTGCCCCTACACACACACTGCCCCTACACACACTGCCCCTACACACTCTGCCCCTACACACTGCCCCTACACACACACTGCCCCTACACACTCTGCCCCTACACACACTGCCCCTACACACACTGCCCCTACACACACACTGCCCCTACACACTCTGCCCCTACACACTGCCCCTACACACACACTGCCCCTACACACTCTGCCCCTACACACACACTGCCCCTACACACACTGCCCCTACACACTCTGCCCCTACACACACACTGCCCCTACACACACACTGCCCCTACACACTCTGCCCCTACACACACACTGCCCCTACACACACACTGCCCCTACACACTCTGCCCCTACACACACTGCCCCTACACACTCTGCCCCTACACACACACTGCCCCTACACACTCTGCCCCTACACACACACTGCCCCTACACACACACTGCCCCTACACACACTGCCCCTACACACTCTGCCCCTACACACTCTGCCCCTACACACACACTGCCCCTACACATACTGCCCCTGCCCCTACACACTCTGCCCCTACACACACACTGCCCCTACACACTCTGCCCCTACACACACTGCCCCTACACACACACTGCCCCTACACACTCTGCCCCTACACACACTGACCCTACACACTCTGCCCCTACACACTCTGCCCCTACACACACTGCCCCTACACATACTGCCCCTGCCCCTACACACACTGCCCCTACACACACACTGCCCCTACACACTCTGCCCCTACACACACTGCCCCTATCAGCACCACAGATTTGCCCGGTGTTTGCATCAGTTCCTTTGTACACCTCCATGAGCTCTGCTTGTTAATAATCAATTTGTTTATCCATTCTTCACTGCCCCTCTTCACACTCTGCCCATACACACACTGCCCCTACACACACTGCCCCTACACACTCTGACCCTGCACACTTTTCCCCTACACACTCTGCCCCTACACACACTGCCTGTACACACACTACCTGTACACACTCGACCTCTACACACACTGCCCCTACACACTCTCCCCGTACACACACTGCCCATACACACACTGCCCCTACACACTCTACCCCTACACACTCTACCCCTACACACTCTACCCCTACATACACTCAGGGATCTTGAAAGTCATTTACGTTCCACTGAGCCTTGGAAGATCCAAATATCCATTTCCGTGTATTTTAATGAATGTTTTTTTTTTTTCTTTTTGTTTTTTTTTTAGTTCAGAACGTTCCCTGGCCTCCACGGTTTTTAGCCATGAGAAGGCGGCCATGTTGCAGGAAATGAAGCTAATGTTTAAAGAAAGAGCTCAAGAATTATCACTGAGTTTAACCGACACTCTCGACCTCAAAGCCAAGTGAGTTACTTCCTCAAATAACAGTATTCTTACTGTGTCTTATACATGATACAATATTATACATTATACATACCTCTGACTGTTACAAAGCGCTGACACTGGAGACTCCTTCCATAAATGTTAAATATACATCTCCTTACAGAAAATTTATCCATATCAAGGATTACACGTTTTTAATCTCTTTTCCCTGTGAATTAGCTGTTACTATAGAAACGATAACTTATTAGAACGAGTGCATTTATATAAACCTGTGCTTTGCAGCTGCACTACTGTCAGAGCTGATTGACCAATCAGAATCGAGAATTCAACAGCACTGTGGAATAAATATAATTAATGTATTATAATGAGCTCATTACTATATCCCTGTAGAAGATTATAGAAATCTCTCTCTCTCTCTCTCTCTCTCTCTCTCTGTAGGAAGAGGTGGATGAGTGGAGTGCAGAGATATCAGTCCCTTTCCAACATGTCTTCCTCTCGATG
Source organism: Pangasianodon hypophthalmus (assembly GCF_027358585.1). Lineage (NCBI taxonomy): Eukaryota > Metazoa > Chordata > Actinopteri > Siluriformes > Pangasiidae > Pangasianodon > Pangasianodon hypophthalmus. The sequence continues at coordinate 17,058,606 of NC_069733.1, read as the reverse complement.
TCGTACCTCCTCTGTGCCCTGTGTCACCCCAAATCCACAAGTGCAGGATTCTGAGACACCAGACACACCCTACAGTACCCTCTGGTGTGTATGTGTGTGTGTGTGTGTGTGTGTGTGTGTGTGTGTGTGTGTTGTTAAATGTTAGTGGAATAATACAGAATTTGGTGCCCTTTATATCTTTTTTCTGTGTTTCCTCCTCCATATCTCCTCTCTCTCACTGTACATGTGTGTGTGTTCTGTTGCCAGGATCTCAAAGTTAATCAGCAGCATGTCCGCTCACACACACTCGAACAGGAAGTTGGTGTGTGTGTTGGAGAAATTGAAGCGTTACACACAAGAGAGAACTCTGCGTATCCGACCACACGTCTTCCTCAGGGTCCTAAACTCCCTCCATCCCTGGGAGCTGTGCTGTCCTGAACTGTGTGTGGCTATAGAGGTATTTATACACACACACACACACACACACACACACACACACACACACACACTACTGTGGATGGCTATAGAGGTAAACAGACACATACACCGTATACACGCACACTATTATCTACAGACAAATATATATTGTATGTATGTGTATGTATGTGTGTATATACATACACATACACACACACATACACAAACTGTGTGTGGGTCACTATAGAGGTACATATACCATATACACACACAAACACACTGAATCCATCATCACCCTTGCCTTTCATTTTTGTTTTATAATTCGAGCACTGACTGTATGTGTGTGTGTGTGTGTGTGTGAGTGTTTGTGTGTGGGCAAACCCAAAGCCACTACAGAGTACCTCTATAATCATAGGAGTCACAGACTCACAGGGACACACACACACACACACACACACACACACTACTGTGGATGGCTATAGAGGCCCATATACCCACACCCTCACACTATTATGTAAACATAAATACACTGCAGTAGCTGTATGTGGCTATAAAAGTACACACACACTACTGTGGATGGCTATAGAGGTAAACAGACACGCACTGTACACGCACACTATTATCTATATTATCTACTGTATATATATATAAAATGTATGGTATGGATGTATATACTATACATACATACAATGTGTGGGTCACTATAGAGGTACACACACCATACACGCTGAATCCACCGTCACCCTTGAGTTTTTGTTTTATAATTCGAGCACTGACTCTGTGTGTGTGTGTTTGTGTGTTTGTGTGTGCGTGAATAAAGGCCCATAAGTGTGCAGTGTGTAGGCAAACCCAAAGCCACTACAGAGTACCTCTATAATCATAGGAGTCACCCCATCTCGTGGCTCACACACACACACACACACACACACACACACAGGCTGTCTGAGCAGCAGTGTGTAATCAGTGAGAAACTGAGCAGGGCATTTACAGTAGTGCATAATTATTGTACAATGCTGTATATCTGTCATCTTCTTTCTCTTCTCTTTCACTTAAGCCATCCTTTTCTCTGTCTTCTCATTCACTTCATCCCTCATTCTATCTGTCTTCTCTTAAACTATTAAACTATTTAAACTAAATAAAGAACACTTGAAAAGTTAATTGTTTATTCCATCCATGAAAATCAGAAATCAGCCAGGATGTCAATAAGCTACCAGTATGCATTTGTTGCTATAGCTACATCTCAGATTTTTATCATTTTTACCGCTTTTAAATAATTTTTATTGAATTGATTTCAATTTAATTTCCACACTGCATCCTGATTTAAATCTGTGAATTAAATTTTTGTGTATCTATGTTCAATAGTGTACTTGTCTGTCTCTCTGTCTCTCTCTGTCTCTTTCTTCATCTCTCTCTCTCTCTCTCTCTCTCTCTCTCTGTGGTGTAGATAGTGAGGGAGAACGCAGTGAGGATGTCTACAGATGAGTATGACTGCTGGCTGTGTGGTAAAGTCGACATTCCACAGAGTGTAAAAGCCAAAAGATAATTTCTCCAAGTATCTCTCTTTGTAATAATAATAATAATAATAATAATAATTGTGTGCTTCCAACTTTGTGGGAACAAAGTTGAGTGTGATGGTGCATTTTAATCACTGGATCTCGTTGTTAAATAATGCATTCTTTAATAAAAAGTGTAGACTCAGACTTTTGGACTCTACTGTAAGGTTTCCATCGCCCTTTTTCCAGAATCAGAGCAACGTACAAAGTTAAAGCGACTATTCTTATCCTACTTTGATAAGCTGTACTGGAGAGCTATCAAATCCCTGAGAATGGTGGAAAAAAGGGGTCAAAGGTCACAGAGGCAGCCTCAGGGGGGCTACAGTGGGAGGGAGAGTTCGGAAATCTCTGGAATTGCGTCCTGGTTCCAGGTCTTAACATGTCAGAGTGTTTGGTATGAGATTACCTACAGCGTGACTGCTGACTGAGTCATTTCCGAGCAGGCATGTGTGATGTCCAGCAAATCTGCTCAGATCGATAGATCGATAGATAGATAGATAGACAGATAGATACATAGATACATAGATAGCACTTTCTTGATGTGGAAGTTTAGGAATTTTCAGTTGTCTATTGTTCTTTAATTAATTAAACATTGGTATCATTGTCGAATTGCTGTGCTATAAAGGAATAAAAGAGGAATAAAACACTTCGGGAGGCGCTGATATAGGAAAATAATCAACTACGGGGTGGTAACAGTAACTTCGCTTCATCACACCACCCCTAAATTTAAATGAAAATGTTAAAAAAATTGGGAATATTATAAACGTTGCTGAGAAAAAAAGGGGGAATAATCTGTCTCAATATTTACTACTGATCTAATCTGCTAAAGTGTCATCATGCCTGGTGGGAAATACACACACACACACACACACACAGCAAACAAAGGACTCATTTGTTAATGTAATTATTAAATACACTCAATACACACATTTAGATGTGTACTTTGCTTATGAACAGATTGTGCCTGCATTTGTAGGTCTGAATAAGCCCTTGTGAGAGAGAGAGAGAGAGAGAGAGAGAGTGTGTGTGTGTGTGTGTGTTTGTTCAGCATGTCCTTGGTACATGGGCCTCCATCTCTCTGCCCACTATATCAATAACGCAACTGCCTACGGAAAGTTCAATATTTATTCAGCACTTTACACTGCAGAATGGAGAAAGTCTGTGTGTGTGTGTGTGTGTGTGTGTGTTGTAATGTGTTTACACATGAAGTTTCCCATAAGCACCCATCTGAGCCCCTGTGTATGTGTTCATGTAACATAAGTCAGAGGTTTTTTAGAACCCTGTGTTAACATTTTGGGTTAAATTTCAAGAAAGGGGTTCAAGTTTAAATCCTCCAGATACTATTTACGTACTTAAATTATTATTTTTTTCTTCTTTAAATGACTCCAGTGTAACTCCTGTTTCCCCAGGCAATCCCATTTGTAAAGTACAGTATACATATACAATATAAATATAATAAATGTTGTATAAATGCAATATACATAATATAAATGCAACACTTAAGAATAAATGTAGTATAAAAATGCTAAATGATATTACTGATAGTAATGATATGGATCCTGAAAAGAAATTTTACTAAATTACTGCTCCGTTACGCAAGCAAAAAGAAACATTGTGTGAATTAAATGGTTTTTTATGCCAGTACAGTACTCAGTGTGACCTTACTGATATTTGTAAGGGTCAGAGTGTGAGGTGACCTTGACTGTGACACTGTGATTATAGCTATCACTACTGATTTTTTTTTATAAATAACTTGTCTTACTGTACATGCTTTATTTTTCATCATGTATCAGAAAAGGCTACAAAAATGAAAGAAAAAAAAAATCTGAAAATAAAACCATATATATAAAATTCACCACCTTCGTATCATTACACTGTTTTTTTTTTTTTTTCAACAAACATGGCGCTGATGTTCAGGGCCCCAAAAAGTTTGATTTTGCTGTCATCTGATAACAACACATCATTCTAATTTTTATTTCCAATGATGCTTGGTGAAATCCAGGAGCACCAGTTTGTAGGTTGCTCTTAGGAAGGACTTCTTTTGAGCAAAAAAGTCTTAATAGTTGATTTAGAAATCTAACAACTTCAGTAATAAAACTAAATAGTTCATTTCTGAAACTAAACTGCCCTTGGGGATCTTTCTCTCACATCCTCATGAGGATTCCTGATAAATGTTCAACTGTTTCGAAGCTTTATGACACTAATTGTGCATAATAGTATTTTAACAGCTTTATTTACTTTATTGTCCAGAGTTCTGCAGGTCAAAAAGCATCTAAAAATATTCTTTTGGGGTGGCAATAATTTTTCCACTTAATTTCTTTTCTTACAAAATACTAAAATATTTTACACATACTAAAACACGTAGAATTTATATCACTGTTGAATTGATGAAATTAAAGTTTCTCCAACTTGTTTATGTGGCCAACTTGCAGCGTTTTGGTATTATATTTATTTCCTATTTCCTATAAAACATTTTGCCCCATGGTGGTGCAGAGGGTAGGATTGCCCCCTCACAGCTCCAGGAGCCTGGGTTCGATCTTGACCTCAGGTTACTGTCTGTGTAGAGCTATGCATTTTCTCCCTGTGTTTATGTGGGTTTCCTCTGGGTTCTCCAGTTTCCTCCTACTGTCCAGACCTAGTCATTGTCCAGACTAGGCAGATTGGGTACTCTAAATTGCCCCTAGGTATGAATGATTGAGAGAGAGAGAGTGTGTGTGCGTGTGTGTGTGTCTGTGTGTGTGCGTGCATGGTGCCCTGCGATGGTCCATTGCAACCCTGATCAGGATAAAGTGGTTACTGAAGATGAATTAATGAATTTTTGCTCCTTGTTCTGAAGGGTGCCAATAATATTAGACTTAACCATACTTTATTTAGTGTAACTTTTAACCTTTGCATATTAACTAACAGTATCTAAAAATGAAAAGGCTGACCATAAAAAAGCAAAAGTATGACCCAAACAGCTTGCTATCGTGTTAGACGTAAAGCCGGATGTCGCCGTTTCACTTGAATGGGAAAGTGTTATTAGATATGAGAGTTTATAGAAGTGTCATAAAAGAGCTTTAAAGGGCAGAGAGAGATTAAAAATCAATAGAAAACTGTTAAAGTAAACAAGAGTGTTGCAAGAATATCACTGTGGTTTGACCTGAAAAACTCCCAGAGCAAAGCTCAGTGTTTCAACCAGCTCTAATTTAATACAAAGTTTTAGCTTTCAGAATTCAAAGTACATCATTAATGTCACATAATGTTTCTTTTGTTGTCGATTGGTGACAAAGACACTAGGACCAAAGTTCCAGGGCTTACATTCCTGTAAAACACACATCTCAAAATATTCTGTTACACTATAGAGACTTTTGTGAATTGGAAGGATCAGATGTCCTCACAATGATAGGATTCTGTCCAATGTCCTCACAATCATTCAGTCCTCACACAAATACTCTGGGTTTTATTTTTAGGTTGAAGTTATGTTTAGCTTTAGGTGTAGGCATCAGTGTTAGTGGAAATAAACCATCATGCATGTGTGTGGACATGTTTTTATATCCTGGTAGGGAGCAAATGTACCCAGAAGGATAAGATTATCTGACAGGTTTGACCTTGTAGGGACTTTTGGCTGGTTCCCATGAGGAAACAGATTTTATTTTAAGAAATTAAAGAGCCACAATATTTCCTTCTGGTTACTGGGGTTGAGGTTAGGGTAAGATTTCGGTGTAGTATAGCATTAACTAGCTACGATTATAATTATCTCAATAAAAGGCCCACATAGTCAGAAAAAAACTGTGTGTGTGTGTGTGTGTGTGTGTGTGTGTGTGTGTGTGTGTGAACCAGCAAAGCTAGTTTTTACTTACGGGTAGGAACTGAAAACTTGACAACTTCCTGCTTCCTGGTTCAGTAAAACAGGAGAACTTAAACTACGAACTATAGACTGTTTATTATTATTATTATTATTATTATTATTATCTAGTCTCAATTTTAGCTCAATGCGGTTCTCTGCAGTTTTCAGTATGGCAAATAAACAGATTTTTATTAGCTAAAGCATCTACGATATTTAACTGCTAATATACGCTAAGTAGCCAGGCAACCTTAGCAAGTTAGCCAAACAATATTGTTTAAGTACACTGAATCTATACAAATGTTGTTTTTTTTTCCTTGATGATTGAGTAATTCATCAAATGTAGATTAAAGACCATAACCCTTGCTAGCATGTCTGCTTGCTAGCCAGGTTAGGTTGTTGGATTATAGCTAGCTAATACTGTTAATTAGCTACAGCAAAGATAGTGATTAACAGTTGGTCAATATTTGAATTCTTAGCTAGCAAACGATTTACAGAGTTTTGCATACTGTAATGGTCTTTGAGTATGTTACTAAGCAGTGCGAAGATTCATTATATATTTTCCCTTTTAATTATATATTTATTTCTTTGTAACATTCCTGTGCCTGACTGTTTACTGTGTCCTTTGCTGTGTAACACACGAGTGTCAGAATCAGGACGTTCTTGCAAAGTATCTTATCTGATGCTTATGGTCAAGGTCCAAAGCACACTAGAGGTCACATCCAGCTGAGCTGAACAAGCATGGTACAACAGTGATAATAGTAATGATGTATTATAGAGATGGGTAACAAATTAGGAGTACAAAAAAAAAAGTGTCTTAGTAAGGTGTCAGCCCACAGACGCAGTGCTCCTTGGAACAGATTCTACACGTCTCTGGAGCTGTACTGAAGCAACAAACGCCTTTCTGCCAAAAGATTTTCCTTCAGTTGGTGTTTTGATGGTGGATGGTGGTGGTCGGACATGTCACTCCAACATCTCCCATAAGTGTTTAATCAGGCTGAGATCTGGTGACTATGAAGGTCATAGCACATGATTTACATTTTCAATCCCATCAAACCTTCCAGTGAGTGCGAATAGTGTTATATAGAGTAAATGGAGTTATAAATAGAGTTTATTTAGAGTAGAAAATAATAGATTATAACATATTTCTTATAGGAAGAAGATTTTGGTCACAGAACCACAAACTATTTACGAGTTTACAAAATTCTATACTGTCTATCAAGAATGGTCAGTTAGAAATGATGATGTCCAGAGATTGGTTGCTGAGAATGATGGTGATCAGTGATTAGTCGTTGAGAAATTTGGTGATCAGTGATCAGTTGCTGGGAATAATAGTGATCAGTGATTGGGTTTTGGAAACAATGTTGATCAGTGATCAATTGTTGGGAATAATGGTGATTAGTGATTGGTCATTGGAAACTGATGATCAGTGTTTGGTTATAGGGAACAATGGTGATCAGTTATTGGTCATTGGAAACCGATGGTCAGTGATTGGTTGTTGGGAACAGTGGTGATCAGTGATTGGTTGCTGGGAATGTCAGCTCACACAAAAGCAACTCAGTCAGGTTGTGATTTCTTTTTTGAAATTTAGTCACTAAAGAGGTCTAAAAAAAATCACCAAATCTAGCAACAAAGTCTGGTGACAACACCGAGACCTAGTGTCCTGTGGATGGGGGCGGGATCATCCTGGAAGAAACCACACCCATTGGGATAGATATGTTTCAGCATAGCATAAAGGTAACCAGTCAGAAGAACTTTTTTTATTGATTTGCAGTGACTCTTGCCTTTAAGTAGACACAGAACAACAGAGCCGCTGGGTTTTCCTTTAATTTGTCACCTGTCTGTAGTTACATGCCGCTTTATGCTGCGCCCATGATTAAGTAGAGCTCCCATCTCTGATTGTGTTGCTTCTCATAAATACAAAAATACAAATACCCAGTGTCCTACTAGGGACTTAACTGGGGCAGATATCAACAACCAAGACTTCACCAAAAGACAACAATATATCATCATATGAAAGCGAAGCTTACTGGTAATGGAAAACAATCCTATTAAGACTGTTTTTAAACTATCAAAATGCATCATTGATTCAAATTCCTTCTGTGTTATAAGTTCAGAAACACATTAGACTAATGAGATGAGGTGGCACAGGTGCAAACACTGATAAGGGAGCAGGTGGAGGCTGAAGCTGTAGCGGAAGAGAAGCAGGAACTAGAAGTAAACAGGAAGATTGTGTGATAGCTAGACTGTTTCTCAATAGCAGATATGTCAAGAAAAGACATGTCACTATGAGAATGAAGTTCTCACTAATTACTTTGTAAGAATGAACAAAAAACAAAGCGCACTCCTATAAGATTTTGAGAGGACTATTTGGATGCTTGGTGTTAGCTTCAGTGCTAGTGGCTTCAAGCTTCAAAAGCACCGACACAGTCATGATCATGCTAATTCTGCTAGATAATTAAAGTTACTACAGGTTATTGCTAGCTAGCTAACTCAGATAACTGGAGAATCTTCCAGTTATTGTACAGACTGCTACTATTTTTTCCCCCAAATCCAATTTTTATCATTTATGAAAACCTACAGCTGAGTCACCTCATCGGTTATCAGGTTTCTTAAGTGCTTCAGGTGTTTATTAATTGCAAGTCATCCCGAACGAACACTTCTGGATATTTTACATTTCTTTGCTACTTGCATCATGAACTCTGAAATCAACCTTTTGAAAAGGAGAACAAACAAGAATGGGTATTGAGAAACACCTCATGAAGAAGGAACTGATGGCAAACCAGGAAGTACGCAAGGAAGGATGTGTTGTAAGTATCAACTGACAGAAAATAATTCAATTCAGTTTTCTTTGTATAGCACTTTTAACAATGGCCATTGTCACAAAGCAGCTTTACAGAAAGATATAAATTCAGGATATAAATTCTAAATTTATGAATTTAAAATTGGATGGATCTGCCTGGTCCATCCTGAATGCCCTACATCTGGTTGGAGTTCTCATCACTCATTATGGATGGTACCACTTATAAACCATGAAGATAGCTTTGGACTGCAATTGCTATGAACAGTTTTGCAACGATGGCTTAAGATTACAATAGTTATGTTAGCTTTTAGGACTGCAATTCCCACGAACAGGTTTGCACTCAAGTCTCCATCAGTGAACAGTCAATAACTTCAACAAAACAGACTTCATGTGTAAACTATGATGAACTTCCTGTTATATAATATATTGTAGTATACAGTTATTTATAATCGCACTATCCGGTGTCACCCAGATGAGGACGGGTTCCCTTTTGAGCCTGGTTCCTCTCATGGTTTCTTCCTCATATCATCTCCGGGAAAAAGTAACCATGAAGAGTATTTTTGTTAGCTAAAGCATCTAAGTTAAGTGCTAATAAGTGTCAGTGCTGTAGTTAACTTAGCTAGCAACTTAGCTAAGTTAGCTAGCCAACTGTTTAGCAAGCAGGCAAGCTGCAGAGTTAGTTCTCTCGGTAAACTTACTGTCTGACATCAATTCAGTAGGATGATTGTTTTTTTTGTTTTTTTTTTTCTTTTTGGATTAAGTAGTTCATCATCAAATATGAATTAAAGAAATACCGTAAACCTTGCTAGCTTGTCTGCTTGCTAGCCGGTTTTCTGGAATACAACTAGATAATACTTTTAACTAGTGAGCTACAGTGCAGACAGCTATTAAAAGTTAGCTAATACTTAAATCTTAGCTAGCAATCATTCATATTTCATGCATTTTAAAAAGAAATGCAGACAGCTTTGTGCTGGTTTTCACATGGCCCTGAATGGTATGCAGCCTTACAGGCTCAGCACACACCAAACAAAAAAAAAGAGATAAGAGTAATATCTGGGTTGATTAATCCAGGCGCCGTCTTGTTTTTGTGTGTGTGTGTGTGTATTTGGGTTTAGCAAAGCGTCTTCTCAGGAAGTCAAACGGCCTCCTGTCCAAACACGCAACATAGAAAAACACTTTTAACTGTATTTAATACATATTAGTGATGTGTCGTTTGGAAGAGTCAACTCGTTGAATCAGCTCTTGTACGTGAACGTTGACTCGCATTTCTGAAAAGCCAAAACAGATGTTATTCTAGTTGTTGCTAAAAAATATAGCACTGCTCTGTGTTTATGATTCTTTAAAACAGTGCAACTGTGACTGAAATGCATCCAGGGAATCTTCATGAATCAAGAGTTGTTTGGCACAGAATATCGCCAGTTTGTGCACTGCTGCTTACTATTTTTTTCTGTGACGTACGTGGTGTAGTGTACTGGGGAGTTGAATATCAAGATATATAAACAGGAATCGTCTTTGAATTCTACTTTTATCAAAGTTAAGCACAGACACAAAAGGTTAAAGAATAAGACATTCTTTTGTCAAGCTTTTATAAGAAAATAATCACCAACAGGGTGGCTGTTACTTGAGGGGGTTACTGTTACCACCCTGAAGATGATTATTTTCATCAAGTGTTTTATTCTTCTTATACCACAGTAATTTGCCAACGATTAAAAATTTTGCATCTACTATTTATCAAAGAACATTTAATGTTGTGGAACGTCTGTGAAACAAAACTAGTTAATTCCTGTTCTCAGTTAAATTATAGCAGCTATAAACTCTATAGTTATATAAGTCGTTCCTTCACCTGCCTCTCTTTTTTCTCTCATAATAGTTACTAAAAAATGCAGCTTTTCATATTATTGAGAAACTGCAAACTGTTACAAAGCGCTGACACTGGAGACTCCTTCCATAAACAGTAAATAAACATCTCCTTACAGAAAACGTCACTTTATCAATGATAAAACATTTGTTCAATAACACATTCTATCCGTTTATTATTAGTGAAAGATTACGTCTAGCGTCCACCATACAAGTCCCTGTAAATGAGCTGTTACTATAGAAACGATAACATATTAGAACAAGTGCATTAATATAAAATTGTGGTTTGCAGCTGCTGTTATAGAAAATTAATCAACACCTTCTGACCAATCAGAAGTGAGAATTCAACAGCGCTGTGGTATAAAAGAGAAATAAATGCTGGTTTTACATTTATTATACAAAGAAAGATCAACAACTTTGGCCCGGCTTTCCTTGTTGAGCTCAGAGTCGCTGAAAAGGACGGTTGTTAAAATGAACATCTTGCCCTTATCATTGTTTAGGACAGACACATGATGGTGGAAATAAAACTGTTTAGTAAACCACAGTGTGTGTGTGTCAGTGTGTGTGTGTGTGTGTCTCAGTGTGTGTCAGTGTGTGTTCACTAAACACTTACATATAAACAGTCAATTAAACAGCCATACATTCTTTTTCACCTAAAGCTTTGAATTTAAAAACAAAAAAATGTAAGTATTTAGATTTGTATTTTACATTTTAATGTAAACTACAATTCGTTAATTATTCTCTTGTATATTAGAACACTTTTATTTTACTGTAACTACAAATATGATATATTTTTTTAATGATGTTTCAGGTTCATTAGAGAAACTGAGCCAGGTTTCAGACAGACTGCATTTGCTCTTACTATAAGGACACAGATGTTGGGGGTTGGAATGAAAAAACAAGACTCTGTGTGTGTGTGTGTGTGTGTGTGTGTGTGTGTGTGTGTGTGTGTGTGTGCGTGCAAGATTTTCCACATGGCAGAGTGTGTAGGAGACTTGCCACATGGACAGGAAGTGAAGCCATGGTGACTGCAGAGCGTGTCTTAAATGACGTCTTTCCCTCCCCCTCTCCCTCTCCCTCCTCCCTCCTCCTCTCTTCACTCTTTCTTTCTTCCCTCTACCTCCTTTCCATCTCTCTCCATCTCTGAAACAGCACAACTCCAGGCTAGTTTTGTCCACGTCCACATTTATTTCATGGTAGTTGTGAAGCTGAGGTTGTTCTCATTCTGTCCTTTTTTTTAAATATATGACGATTAGTGGCTCTGAGCTAACAAAAAGATATGACTACATCAGTCCAATCTTTCTTTATATACTGAATATCACACTAATACGAGTGTTTTAACAGTAAACAACGTTTAAATAAATAGATTTTATCCGTTTATAGTACCCTCTTGAAATGAATATTAACTCTTTATAAGAGTTTATAAGAATGCAGATTTTTTGGTTACAATGAAACCACGAAGGCTCTAAAGACTTAAAGTTACAGCTTTACCTCTGACTGTTACAAAGCACTGACACTGGAGACTCCTTCCATAAATGTTAAAAAAAAAAAAAAAGTCTTCTTACAGAAAACTTCACCATATCAATGAAAAAACATTTTTAATTCGTTATATAACACCACTAAATAACAAAATTCCTCTTTGTTATTGTGGAGCCTTTGCTGTTTGAGTTACTTGTTTGTCAGAGCTGCTGTGATAGAAAATTAATCAACACCTTCTGACCAATCAGATTCCAGCTGTGGTATAAATTATTTCTATCAACTCATTGAAATTCCTTTGTCATTGCACTTTTCAGAAATAAACTCAGTACGTGGAGTAAATTGATCGGGAGCATATGATAGAAACAGATAGTACAGAGTTCAATCAAGCCGTTGTCATGACATCACACACACCGTCAAGTCGGAAACAAGTGCTGAGTTCTCAGAATTACGGGGGAAGAAACATGGACGCCTCCGTAGTTGTCTTTTGTTAGCAACAAGCTAGCCAGCTAACTGTTATGAGTGATGTGTACAGTATGTACCTTCTCAAAACAGTGAACTGTAGAGTCTGTTATAGATTTAACAAGTGAATATGTCTGTATGTTGTCTGATATAAAAAGCAGATACAAGTATATGAAGTATAACTCCTTTAAAGGTAAGAAGTGTTGTTTTGTTTACTGTTGATGCTGTGAGCGTCCATTTTGATTTGATGTCACTTGCTGAACTCAGGTTTGAGGAAACCGTTCTGAGTTCCTGAATTGAGGTGGTGTTTTTCCTAGCATTATTAGCATATTTATGACTTGACGTAAATGCACTAGCCTGTACTTATCACACAGGTAGGGTAAAGTGATGGCTATCAACCTCATTTATTAACCTGCTTTTTCCAAATCCAGGACACAGGCCACGTCTGCACCACAGTAGCTTGTTTTATATTCAGGAGTTCCTCGTTCTCAGCGCCGGTGACTCTGTTTGTCCGGTCTGAGTCATTCGCGCAATGACCCAAATACGTCAGACACGATAAAGGCCAAAGCTGCTTAATGGAAATGTAACAGGTACACTGCCGAGTGGGTGTGATTACCTCTGTGAAGGGACGTGTGCTGGTTTTTCCCCATTTCTCCCACCTTTCTCTGACATTTCTCTCTCCACTTCAGCTCTTCTTCTTTTACTGCATCTGAAACCTCCGCGAACTTCTGCTTTTGCATTTCCTGCCAGAGGAAAAACATGTAACTGCTGCTTCAGACCACAGCGCTGTTGAATTCTCAAATCTGAAGGCATGGATTAATTTCTATAACAGCAGCTTCGAGACGGTCATTCAGCTGTAAATCACACGTTTATATTCATGCACTCGTTCTAATACTCGTTCTAATGTTTCTATAGTAACAGGAAATTCAAAGGGACTTCTATGGTGGACACTCTACATAATCTAAAATGAATAATAAACAGATTAAAGAGTGTGGTGTTGTTTAGCAAAGAAAAATGTGTTGTTGATATGGTGAATGTTGATATTTAAGTAACATGACAGGCTGTGTCTTATTAAATTCAACAGAGAGACAAAAGAGAGGCTGGTGAGGGAACGACTGTTTATAGCTGCTATAACGTAAGTGGTAACAGGAGCTAACTTGTTTTATGGACGTTCCATAACATTAAATGTAACTATACAGTAAGTGGATAAAAAGTACTATGTGATGTTCTTTAATAAATAAATTGCTATATTTGGCAAATTGCTGTAGTATACATGGAATAAAATGTTTCCAGACATGCTGTTATTGGAAAATAATCAACTTCAGGATGACAAGAGTAAGTCAGCTTCATGTTGATGATTATTTTCCTATAACAGCACACCCCCAAGTGGTTTATTCCTTACTTATTCTTGTTGTCTGTACAGTTATATCCTCCAGCTATAAAACTGCCAGACGGTCAGCTTGTAGAGACCCGGCTGGTTCCTCAGAGCAGAACCAGAACCAGAACCCCAAGTTTGTTTACAATGATAACAGACCAGGCTGAGTGTGCTCTCAAAACCTTGATATATAGTTCACCATTTTGCAAAATATGAAACTAGACATGAAGCTGAAACTTGTTTTTTTTTTTTTTTTTTTTTTTTGCATCCACTGCAGGTGTTCAAAACTGAAAAAAAGCTTCTTGGTTTGTTTGGTTTTTTTTAACTTCTTTTACTTTCCATTCTGTATTTAGTCTTTCTGAAGAAAAACCAATAGATACTTTAAGTATCGTAAGTTAAAGCTGCAATGAATGTTCTCTTCCAACCTCTGTAAATCAGACAGGAAGATTGCAGTGTGAGGTTAGGAGATGTGCTGAGATCTGCACTTACACTTCCTCTGATTGTGAAGAAATGTGTTGCTTGTTTTTATAATCTCTCCTTATGTAAATGTAGATACTTTTTTTTCCTTTTCACCAAACAGAGCTTTAGAGCATCACACGGGACAGTCGACATAGATCCCAGTTTTTCCAACACACATACAGTACTGTGCAAAAAAATCTAAAGCACCTTAATTTTTAATAGAAATTTTGTTAAATTTAGATTTTTTTACTTTATTTTATGACTTCTGCATTATTAAGTCAGTAAAAAAAAACATTATGGATTTCCAAACATTACTTTTCCAACAAAACTTGAAATTTTTGCATGTCAGGTAAAAAGTAATACATTACCTAATACATAACAGACTACTTTTCAGACAAAAAGACATAATGAAGGCTTTCAGGATTGACCTGGAAAAAAAAACCAGAAGAAATTGTGACAGAAAGTCTCCAGAAGAACTGTAGCAGATTCTCCAAGATGCTCAGTAAACCTTACCAGCTTATTTCCTTATAAAACTGCACAAAGTGTACGTTAGACTACTGTATTTTTAAAAACCAAAGGGTTCTCACACCAAACACTGACTTTTTTTTTTACTTTATTACTAATCACTGCTCTTTATAGCAGACTATTTTTTATGTAGAAACATTTAATTTCATTATTTTTCAATGCATCTTTGATTTACAGCATTTCTTTGCATGAAATGTGAAGTCTTTACAAGACCTTTGCACAGTACTGCTGTATATACACTGTATGCTGTATATTAACATTTATCCACTTGGGAGAGGTTTCTTATCCAAAGCCATAAAGTGAGACAGAAACATCAGTCTCAAGGACTCTACAAGTTCTAGAGAACTAATTTTCCACCAGCTGACCAGAGAAACAAAGCAGCAAGTAAACACAACAGCATTTACCATCAGTAACTAGGACATAAATATAAACCTGTGATTTCCTTTACAGCCAGAAATACCATCAGAGCTGCTGGTGGAGAAAATTAATCAACACCTTCTGCAGAAAGGGTCATGACCAATCAGATTGCAGAATTCTTTCCACAGCGTTGTGGTAGAAGTACTTTCGAAAATACTGTGTAAATGTGTAAATATACTCATATGCAGCCTAAACATATGACTTAACATTACTTCCAACTGCACTGTCCTGACAAATTGTCCTGTCACTGACAAATTCCTAGCTTTTCCTACGACTGTGAAGACTTTTAATGTTTTGCACTTTTTAGTTGATTTTCTGTGGAACAAAAAGCTCTCGCATTGAGTCATTTATTCAGAAAGTCTTAGTAATACTTAATATAAAACAACACCAGGACCATCACCCAGTTTCATATTTACACCCGGTGGAGTCTCACGAGCTCACGAGCCCCCAAAATAGAAAGTATAAGTGTGTGTTCGAGGATCTTGTAGTCCATCTGAGGACAGATACATGATACGTACTTCAGAACACATTCCAGTGGCAATTTCTACAGCGTTTCTTCTCTTGGCCTGCTTTCTGACACGCCCTTGATGACGTCCCATCGCCATACGCTTTACATGACGCATAACGTAAGTGCGTACTTGCAGCCCAAGAGGAGTGTAGCAGAGAGAAGATCATTCAACAGGAACGCACTTAACACACAACTGTCAGGAGATACGTCAGCTAGGATTGGAGTACAAAAACCAAATTAAAATATTCTATCTGTCCTGTTTCACTGATAAACCAAGGAGGAATTTCAAGTTGACGTTGATGAGAGTGTTAAAAGTTGTACTGAAACATAACCCAAGACTACACCGTGCCCTGACGGTTGATCCTCCTCGCCTGAGGCCTCAGATGCATGCTAGATGATCCACCATTTCTATTTTAGACCCTAAACTCCATATCCAATGCTGTAGACGTTTCATTTCTCTCCCCATTTTTTTTTTCCCCTGAATTAGTCTTTTTTTTCCTAAGTACCCGTCTTTAAGTGCAGCAGTCTGGACATTGCTGATGGTTAGAGTGAATTGTTATATTTTATGTTCCTTGAATCATCTGAGCAGCTGTGTGTGTATTGTATTACTTTCACCTTCTCAAGTATTTCAATATTCTGCGTAATTCTTTAGGCTTGCTCATTATATCCTGAAAGGGAATACTGAGACATTTTCACTCTAAAGGGGTTTTCCCTCTATAGCTATGGACCGAAACCTGACACTTTATTGTAGGGTTTATCCCGGGACACTCAAGGTGATGACAGTTTCATATTATCAGCTGGGATCATGTTTTAATTTAAGCCTGGACTTCACCGTACAGGACACGGCAGCATCAGCAGGGAAAAGACAGCACGGACAGAAAGTCCCACTGCTGAAGCATGACCTTTCACTGGTGTTTCTGTAGTTTTCATTCCTTTTCTACAGAAAGAAATCATCCCTCAGCATGGACACAATGAGAGGAAACTCAGTAGCTACACTACATCTATCATCATCCAGAACGTAGTACTTCTGGAGAACGTGGGATGATTTCTTGCCTTTTATTTTACTATAAAAGAAACCACATCAGTCATATTTCTTCACACATGCAAAGTGAAACTCACTGCGTCAGAAGCCCAAACCTCAGTTCCTGCCACAGGAAGTTCACAAATAAATATACTGCAGTGTGAGCGCACAGAGAAGTGGAGGTACAAAAAAAAGAGGATGAGTTCAATGAAGTCAACAGGCATATTTATATTTTCACTGTGATTTCACTAACAGAGAAGCTAGTTTGTCTGAAGTTATTTCTTATTTTACAATCAGGAGCAAAAAAAAAAAAAAAAAAGCAGCAATAATGATACATATATAATATATAAATAATAATGAAAAATGATAATAAAGCCTTGTAATCTTATACAAACTAAGAAAGTTTTGATTTTAAACAAGAAACTTATATATATATTCTAGAAAAAAAAGCAAAATATAACTTATGTGTATATATGTAGCCTACAAAAAAGCTATGAATGTTATTATAACAATAAAAATACAAAAACTAACTATAAGTTGTGTGTATGTTTTCATTAAACAAGCTACGTAGAAATTTTCTTCTACCAGTTAAATGTATCCGAGTTGTGTATTACACAAATTATACACAATATATAACGTTTTAATGTATGTACTGTATGTTATGTATATGGCGTAACAAGCTAATTAACAACAGCCAAAGACAACATAAATTTATGGTCTTTTTTTAAATATACACAACTATACACAATTTCTTTAAATGTAAAACAAATTGCTTTTTTTCTGCTATGTTTTTGCAGTCTGGCACTAAACTAGGCTTGGATTATCTTAAATAAGCTAGCTTGACTACTCTTATTTGATGATGTTAAATATGTTGTGCTCTAACAACAATCCCTCCCTACTCTTTCTTTAGTTTTTAAAGTCTCTCCACCCAGACTGACGGATTTAGCCTGAGGATAATAAATGGGTGTGACCGAAAGAAAATACCACCGTAACCGACGCATTACAGACAGGAACAGGAATCTGCTGTTTAGCCCTGCAGCCAAGGTACAACTGAGCTATTACGCAAGTTAGACTTTCATCTGTGTGTGTGTGTGTGTGTGTGTGTGTTTGAACAGGGGAGCCATTTTGACCTGATCAGTGTCTCACACACAGTCACAGTTTTTATCTTATCTCCTCTTATAGAGCATGTGACAAAGTCTCACAGGGCAATTTGACCTGTTGCTGTGATCAAAAGTGACAAAGTCAGCTGTATTGTATATAACGTGCTCCTTAATGACATTACCTGCAGTTTGCTTTGGATAAAAGTATGTGCTAAATGAATAAAGGTAAAAAGCAAATGTATCAAATTTGACTTCAGTATCAGAATCAGAGGTTAACATCAGAATTGTGGAGTTAGCTTCATTGATCGCCCTTAGACATTTAAATGCAAAAATCTGAATTTGATTATTATTATTATTATTATTATTATTATTTTGAATTTGTATCAGAAATACTGAAACTGAATTTTGAACTTCAGCTGAATTTCACGGTTTGAAAAAAGAGCAATCTAAAATCTAAAACGAAACTGAATTTCCTGTTTGAATGAGACATTCAGTCTCTCTATTCTTTCACGTCTTCATATTCACTTTCAAAATAACATCCAGGGAAGTTCTTGTTAGAGACAGAGTTTTTTTTTTTTTTTATCCTCATCAATGCAGTGGACACTGGATTTTAGGAATATGCTGGAAGAAATTCAATTCAATTTCAAAATAATATTCAAATTCAGGTTTTTGCATTTTAATCGAATTCTAATCGAATGAATTTAATGCCGCAATCCATTGTACTCAGAAATCAGAAAGTTCCAAGATGATTTTCCGAGTTCTGATGTGAACACTTTCCAGTGAAAAACACAAATGACCAGAGCGAGGTCATGTTTCTGTGGGTAGTCTCTGAATTTGATAATCATATAAATAAGCTGTCTTGTACATCTTCACTCATAAAACTTATCTGTTACAACGATTTTTCTCGTTAGTAACTTTGGGCTGAAATCAACGGAATTATGTTACAAATCAAAACTTCTAAAGCCGTTAAAACACTTTTTCACAACGGAAAAGCTACATGGCAAGTAAAATCACGTGTCATAGACTAGAAGAATGTAGGAATTAGTGGGAATTCTGTTTAACGCTGACTCTGAGCCGCCATGTTGTTGTGATCTCAGGTGTGTGCATGTCAGAGAACTCGGGCTAGGTTGATGTTGCCCGAGTTCCTGACTGGGAATTCCGAGTCGAATAACCATCCCATTGCACTTTTCCATGTTTTTCCATGTATTTCCAAGTTCCCAGTACAATGGATTGCAGCATAACTCCATACAGAAAGACTCAACATACTGTAACTTTGAGCTAAACTTGTACAACTTGTTCTTCCTTCTAGATAAAAGTATTGAAAGGGCAGATAAAGAATCCTCGTTACCTAACAGCACAAAAAAAAGCTATTTTGCCAAAACATATTCAGAATGGCTGAAGATTATTTTTAATATGTAAATGGATTATTTAACATCTTTGGCATAATATCTAATTAACCAGTGGCTCATTTCTTTCACTATGTAACACACAAGGATTATTTTGGATGTTTATGATGATTAATTACCAAAAGTTTAGAAGCTATATTATATTGTTATTAATTTGTGGACCTATTCTGTCAGTTACGAGCATTATAAAGCTGAGCGTATAAAATCATCAGCAGGTTGGTTTTTTTTTTTTTTGGTTTACATGTCAGTGTTTTCTATGTGTGCTGTGTGGTTTTATTTAAATCCGTGTACACCTGCTGAAACTGACTAGAGTAATTGTGAAAATACACGCTTTCATTAACTGAAATACATTTCTTTTTTGCATGTAACACAAACGCAGTCAGAAGTAAAGTTAAAATGTCTGGTTACCCCCAAAAAAATGAAAATTTTCATAAATATATTTAAAGTTTTAACTTTGCAGCACAGCAGCACCACAGACATTTCAACAGCCGGAATCTGATTACAAACCGATTTGTTTAGGTTTACGTCTGTTTTACTCTCCAACAAACTTGATCAATGTGTGATGTTCAGCATGTGAAGAAGTTCTACTTAGCTAGTGAGGTTTTAGTCATCTTTAGGCACACTGCATTGATCTTTGCAGAAAATCTAGACAAGACTGAAAGCATGTTATAGGCAGAAAACCTTGATTCTGATCAAAACCTTGTCACTTTTTTGGTCCCAGCAACAGCTGATGATTTTCCTAGACCACCACAAGGATGTCTGTGAGGAATGATGGAAGGAATTTGGAAGGAAAGGAATTTGTGAGGAAAAAAAAAAAAAAAAATGTGCATTTCGTTCTCTGTGCTTGTCTTGCACTCATCTCATGCTGTTGTGTATTTGCACTTTATGTAGTCTTGTGTGCTGTTGTGTTGCGTCATGGTCCTGTAGAAATGACATTTTGTTCTGATGTATACTGCTGTATAGAGGAATAACGATAACTCACTTGACTTGAAAAAGTAACTCCATGAGGGATTCTGGATTAAAGTGGATGATCACACAAAAAAAATTGCAATTCTTGCATGCTTTAGAAGTCTTTCCTGGGTTAAATATCTAAAGCAAGAATGTTTCCCTGCGTTCTGTATAATTAGAGCAATTACAGGACTGTGTGATCTGTGGATGCTAGCATGCTGATCCCAACATATGTATAAACAAAGACTTCAGTCACACCAAAAAAAAAAAAAAGAATCAAGACCATCAGGATGCGATGCATAATTTTTTTTAATGCAGTAAATGATTCCATAAGGAGGGCGCTAATAAAAATTACGTTATACAATATTAAAGCAGACAGATTACGATACAGGACTCTGGAACAAGGTACAAATAAATACATCTTTTTAAAATGAAAATCTTCCCCATTGAACTTCCCCCACTCTCTGACAAAAATACTGAACATGAATCACAGATTCACCAATTGCTACTTTTGGAGCTCAAACGTCCATTTCCCAGAAGAAAACAGGCAGTTATTTCTGTATTAATGGGGGATTTTTTTTTTTTTTTTTAAAAAAAGAAAATTTGTGCTGACTGTACATTAATGAAGCATATAGTGATCACTTAGTACACTAGGATTACATTTAACCCAACCAACATATTGGTTTTTTTTAGACGCTAATGAGTTGCGGAAAGAGTTCGTTAGCAAACATGTCTTCCCAGGAGCTGTCGGAGCAAAGCGGGGACGACATGTCGCTGAAAGGGGAAGGTGACCTTTCGTATCCAGAGTCACTGTACGTATCGGACATCAGGTATGCTGCCTTGTCGTATCCTCCGAAGGAAGAGGACGCCTCGGACAGGAAGTCGTCGACCCCGATCGATTCGTTGTCTGTCACGGGGATGACTACTTCCTCTGGTTCGTCCTTGATGGACACGGTTTCGACTTCCACCTCCACTTCCTCGTCTTCGGAGGATGACGAGAAGACGATGGCGTCCTGCTCGTCTGCGATGCTCACTTCGTAGGCGCCCTCCTTTTCCTCCTCCTCCACCGGTTTGGTGTAAATGTGGTCGAACTGGATCAGTTCATTAAGGGCCTCCAGCTTAACTGGTGCGGCCCCCACAGCTCCAGGTGAGGGGGCAGGTAGCGAACCTGAGGCTGATCCAACCAGCAGGAGCTGCTGAGAAGGGTTCGGCTCCTGAGCTTCTTTGAGGAACAGCTCTGGTTCAATGATGTCCAGAATGCCAAGCAAGAGATCAGACTGTGGAGTAGAAAGATTGAAAACGATCACCATGTGGTCCAAAATGAACAGGATTCTTTATCAGCTAAATGCTTCCTGACTCAACACTGTAACCGATTTCATTACCTCAGAACCAGACTTTAAAATTTCCTGAAAGTTTGACCAAAACCCATCAACACCGCACAATAAGAATATACTTGAACCAAATGACAGTTACCATAGTTACCATAACCAGCACTGACTACAGTTAACTAATCATGCTTTCCACACTTCCTGTCATTTCTCCAAAGAATTACATCACACACTCCAAATTCAAAATGGCCGCTTATCTGCATGATTGAACGCAAACTCTAACCACATCCTTCTCTAGAAAACCAGCTTTAAAAAAATGTTGAGACACTGTGGATACACTCCAAAACGAGTAACTGAGTGGCTGGATGCCAGCAAGATGTAACCGACTAGCTGTAATCTGCTTAGCTACCAAACCAGCTAAACTCGCCACTGTCACGCAGTGGAAACGTCAGCCACGTCAATCCTCTGACCGTTTAAGTCATGCTGAACCAGCTAAACTGGAACTTTAGGTATGAAAGCATCTCCTCAGTGTCTTCCTGTAAATATTTCATCCAGAAACTGAAACCAAAATGTCAGCTTTTGCAGTCATTTCTTCTTTTTTTTTAATTCGTTAACAAAAATTATTGCTCAGTTGTAAGTAGAAGGGGAAAAAAAAACCAGCACATCAGAAATCTTTGTTCCTGGAGATCTACTCTCTTACAAGGTTCTGTACTGACCCTTTTCTAAGGGTCTATCCATTTATCCATTTTACTAGTGGGAAGCTTGTGCAATAGAGGGTGCATTTAAAAAAAAAAAAAAAAAAAAAAGTAACTAAAAAGGTACCTTCGAGCACTTTCACAACGATCGGTCACTGAATCTGAATCAACCCCACTGACGACATGTTTGATTCACTTCCTGTGTGCGAGTCGACTTGGCAGGAAGCAGAACCACAGTTCCATTTGAACGGACTACACACTTAATTTGTAATCTCGGAGTCTGGATCTCTTCCTCTAACCTGAGAGACCTGGAGAGTAATGAAACGCTCACCTCAGAGTCTGCAGTGTCAGGAGAGTGAGGATCCAGGGCGAACTCTTCGGCTTTGATGACTGCTGGGCCTGCACCTGCTGCGGAGGCACACGTAGCCTGAGTGCTGCGGACTCAGAAGACCCGTTCAGCAAAACCAAATCGCTCGCGCCGGACTCCAACACCTGCACCTACACACACACACGAGGAAGAGTTTAATCATACAGCAAGCAATTTTATACGTCATAACAGCAAAATCATCTCTTCAGAGTGCTGCATGGGGGACCGATGCCTGTTTGTTATTGTAATAAGAGATATGAGCTGCTCTTGGTTTCCTTTCCTTG
The DNA here is from genome assembly GCF_027358585.1 of Pangasianodon hypophthalmus. Taxonomy (NCBI): domain Eukaryota; kingdom Metazoa; phylum Chordata; class Actinopteri; order Siluriformes; family Pangasiidae; genus Pangasianodon; species Pangasianodon hypophthalmus. Next base: position 17,035,800 of record NC_069733.1, on the reverse strand, counting down.
ATAAAACTACATGAATTGGTTCTTATTTTGTTTATTAGAATTATCCATATTGGCTAATTTTTAATAATCTCCAGTTAATCATTACCACTGTCTTGATGAGCTCTTTAACAAAATGTATTGGTCTTCAACCTCTCAGAATGTCGGTACACAAGTACATATTTTGCGGGTTTTTGATAAATAATCAAAAGAAATTAAAAAACAAAGCTCAAAGACGATATTTAAAATCTATAAAATAAAATATTGCAATTACGTGTAGTAATAAAAAATCATGCAGTATGTAGTACTACAAAAATGTTTATTATTATTAAGAACATTTGAGTAAAATGGCTGCTCAATCTAAATTCATTAATGTCACCGTGTTTAGGACGTGTTAAGCTGCTCGTCTCGGTACTGATCTCATATGGAAGCCTAATGTCAAAATATGATAAACAGCATTTTTTTTTTTTTTTTTTTGCTTATCAGTTTTAAGGGTCAAGGTTCTAGTTTATCTACCAGCTGAAGACATGAGACTGATTAACGTCATCGATCCCCAATCCATGCACTGTCTTGCATCAGCCGGCTTAAAGACCCTCCGCCATCTTAACTCCGTGTCTAAATCCTTTTACCTTCTCTTTCCTGACCAGAGTGTCCAGCCCCAGTCTCTGTCTCAGCTCCTCGTTCTCACTCATCAGATCGCTCGTCCTTTCTCTCAACATCTGGTTCTCCATGTGGAGTTTCTGATTCTGGAAGAAGATCGCTCAGGTCACTTTACAATCCCGAAAAAAAAAGCATGACTAATATATATATATATTTTAAATGACAACTAAATTTACTTCTTGCTCCAGCTCCAGGACTTGCTGCTCCAGTTCTCCCATTTTGGCCTTTTTTCTGTCTCTTGCTGTCTGTGCTGCAACTCTGTTCTTCAGTTTCCTATAAGCAAAATATAATAATGTTTATATAGAATTATATTCAAGCCACCTTGAATATTTGCTCAAACATTTTATTAGATACAAACGACTGAACATGCATGCAATGAGAGATTTATTCAACATATAATAATGGACGTGATTATCACAAGTTGGTGCAGGTCATTAATTAAATCTGCATGCAGTGAGCAGAAAAGTGCAGTGTGATGTTCAACCATGTCTGTGCCACGCAGGCAGAACTGAATATGTATAAACAGGTGTGGCTTCAGGGTTGCCAGATTTGCATATTATACCCATCTAAAGCCTGGTTTAAATCCTTCCCCCAAATCACGACTAAACCCATTTTTATAAAACTACTCACTCTTAACCTACTGTTCCCCTTGCAGCTCAAATTAATGCAATGAAAGATAGAAAAGTACGGGGCAAAAAAAGCTCAATCTGGCAACACTGTCAATGTATATACTTTATATCATTTATGTAAATTCTGTTTCAAGTTCAAACCTGAAATCTGGACTTACAAGTTTAAATACAAGCTAAGAGAGTTATTTTCGTTTTTATTTAGTTTTATTCTCTTTTGCCCTTTTTTTTTAAAAATCATATTGGACTCCTAAAAGTAGTTTTTAAATTCATTTGTTAATCAGTGGTGATTTATAGGGTGATATATGGGTTTATAGTTTATATGCTTTGTAAAAGCAACAACAAAAAATGTTTAAAAAACAGGAGTAAGTGGAACACACGTCATTTCTATCCAATGTATTTAATCTATTTATCTATTTTTAAAAGAAATCTGGCAACCCTGGTCAAAAGAATCTAAAGTTTATTTACAGTTATTTAGAGAGAAAAAATCCCCCATTTTACAGTCCAGACGCTTCAAATACAGCCTAGACAATACTTCAGAATAAAGCTTTGACTATAATGAGATTATTTCGCTTGCACAAATTAGCAATGTGTTTGGGAGAAAGTGGGAAAAAAAAAAAAAAAGTTACTGCTTTTTTTTTTTTTTTTTTTTTTTTTTTTTTTTTTAAATGTCTTACGCTCAATCTGGCAACCCTGGTTAAGAGGATCCAAGGGTTAGTCAAATATCGATCGAAAAAAACCATCAATCCTCTTTTATGCATGGTAGCATCTTTACACATTTCACTCCCTAGACGATGATATAGACTAGAAATGACTGCAAAAATAAAGAATATGTGGGAAATATGTGGGAAAAAACAATTCCATCTGTTGTCTTTATTATATACAAATCCGTCCAATCTGGCAACCCTGATGTCGAAACCTACGATTTCGCCATCCATCAGTGGATACAGCGCGATTTATTGATTTATAACGCCCTCAAATACAGCCTAGATCATAGCAAAGGCTAAAGTAGTGCTTTTTAAAAGCGTTAATACGGCGTTCTCACCTCCGAAGTGCTTTTTCCTCAGGACTCAGATGTGTGAGTCTTTGCCTTTTCCGTAAAGGAGGAGCGGCGCCATTACAGTCACCGGAGTGTGAAGATGAAGAAGAAATGAGAAGCACTTTATGGGCTCCTCCAGGCCCTGCTGCCACAACAACCATCGTGTGTGTGTTTTCGGAACCTTAAAGACCCGATTAAATGTATTTTTTTGAAAAGAGATTTAAAGCAAATCTCCTCGACTCCTTTGCTGCTCCTCTTCCTGCTCCACAGAAAATGCCGGAAGGCGTCGCCTGGCATTCTATATCTACCATCGTGGTGCGATTTGATTGGCTGATCCGGACGGTGCGTCATTCAGTCTCGGATGCTTATTGGTCAGAAAATCTGATGTAATTTACATTTAACTCTCTGGAATTTGCATACTAGCGTACTGCATAGTAAAGTGTGCATACTTTCAGTGCAATAGTATGACATTTCCAATGCTTGTTTTTGTGCATGTTGGAGGCCAAATATTTCATCAGATTGCATCATGTATTCCAGTTAGTGAGCTAGTTTAGTTTATGCAATTTTGGACAACATTTGTTTTTGGAAAACATTTGTCACTTCAACATGAAACAGTTTTGTCCAGTTTAGTTGTTTACTATAATCTCTTATCATACTAAACAACAGCAAAGGTTAGATATCACTTCAGTAAAGACATTTATGTTTTTGCATGAATGTTTTCCTTCATCAGGTTAAGGAAACTTTTTAAAACACCTCCCAACAACGTCAATTTATACATACGCCTTGCAGAATCTGCAAAATGTTAATAATTGAAAAATAATAATAAGAGGGATAGTGATAGTACTGCCCTGAATAAGCTATTTCACATAGCAGATATTTACATATAGTCCACAAGACACAATAATAACTGAATTTATACAAATGAGCCAGTTTAAAAGTTTACATTCGCTTGATTCTTAATACTGCGTGTTGTTGCCTGATGATCAACGACTGTTTTTATGATTTATGATAGCTGTTCGTGAGTCCCTTGTTTGTCCTGAGCAGTTAAACAGCTCAGTGTTCTTCAGAAAAATCCTCCAGGTCCTGCACATTATTTGCTTTTCTAGCATCTTTTGCATATTTGACCCCTTTCCAACAGTGGCTATATGATTTTGAGATCCATCTTTTCACATTGAGGACAACTGAGGGACTCGTACACAACTATTACAAAAGGTGAAAACATTCACTGATGCTCAAGAAGAGAGCACGATACATTAAGAGCCAGGGGGGTGTAAACTTTTGAACAGGTTGATGGGTGTAAATTGCCCTTCAGCAGCTACGTAAGATATATACATGTTTCCCAGAAGACAAAATAATAACAATTTACACTGATCATCCACCAACAGCACTTTTGAATTCTGTATTCTGATTGGTCAGTAGGTTGATTCATTTTCTATAACAGCAGCTCTGGCAGTAGTGCAGCTGCAAATCACAGTTGTCGTTGATATGGTGAAGCTTTCTATAAGAACACATTTATTTAGCTTTTTTGGAAGGAGTCTCCAGTGTCAGAGCTTTGTAATAATCAGAGGTAAAGCTGTAACTTTAATTTCCTGCTGCGGTAAAGACTTCAGGACAAAGGGCTTTGCACTGTGTGGTTTCTCTGTAACATAATAAGCTGGGTTTTTTTTTAATTATTATTAACATGGAGAGAGAAAAAAAGAGAGGATGGTGAGGAAACGACTGTTAATAGCTTGTAAAACACAAGTTACTGTAGCACCTTTGTTAAGTTTCTCACGTATATAATTTAGCTAACATACACAGTAACATATACACAGTCGAATTCGGTTTTAATATCTACTAATATATACACTCAGGAGAGAATTCCAGTTTCATTTAATGTAAATTATTTAGGAAAACACTTAAGTCTTGGACTTTAACCAATGTCTTTTGTGCGACTTACTTCAAGTGGTTTCAGGAGGTTTTAAATTAATCTTGATTAACAGCCAATACAGCAACAAAACACAGAGGCTGAACATGAGCAATAACGATAGATCTTTTTTAACCCCTAACAGTGTGATAAAGTGTGAATAGAAAGTGATCAGCTTTCCAGCTCTGATCATTCACTGATTGAGCTCTTAAAGATGTACTTTTGTTCTATATTTATCCAACACAAAGGGCAAAGGTTTGAAAAGAAATAGTTTGGGGGGATACATTTGAATTTCTCTTTTACACTAAATATCAAGTTTTGCTAATTAGGAAAGAAATTTTAGTTCAAAATGCCAATTTCTTTCTTTCTTTCTTTCTTTTCCCTAATTTCTTTATTCCCAGCTTTCTTCCTTTCTTTCTTTTCCTAGTTGAAAAGAAAACCATAATTACAAGCTGTGGAGAAAAGCTGTAATGAGAGGCTTGGAGACAGACTCTCATGTGTAATGGCAGTGCTGGTGTGTGCGTGTGTGTGTGTGTGTGTGTGTGATTAGCCTGTGAATGGTAGTGTGTGTGTTTTACAGGCTGGGTGATGAGCAGTCTATCACCTGGACGTGCCTGAGCGAAGGACGATCAGAATAAACAAATCATTGTCGTAAAATGCAAAAGGTTTTTACTCCACTTCTGTTTGTGGTGGGAATCAGGATCAGGTCAAACGAGGGGTTTATTTTATTCTGTACGATGGTGTTAAAGGAAGACGTTGTTTTCTTGGATTTTAACCTCATAGGAGTGCAACACGTTTGTAATTCCTCAACGTTTTATCATTATACCCTCATGCAGAGGCACCAGGAGATGACCCATGCTCCTCCATCCACAAAGCGTTCTGTGATCGGAGATTTTGGATAAAATCTAGATGAACAAGTGTCTTTGTATTCAGATGTAACCTTAAGGTTGATCATTTTCCTATAACGGCGCATCCTCTTAAACTACAGCAATTTCCTGAATTACAATTTTTTACTTATTACAAAATGACATATCACACTTTTTATCCGTTTCTAGTTACATTTAATGTTGTGAAACATCCACAAAGCAAGTTAGTTCACTTACGTTATAGCAGCTATGAACATCACCATCATTCCATCATAACCCTAACCCTCTCTTTTTTCTCACTCTTAAAGATAATAATACAGCCTTCTCTACCACTCAGTCCCAGCTCTTAACGTTTTTACAGTTTCCGTGTGGATGGAGTTATTTTCAAATACGTTGTTCATGTGAACAGGATATTATTTGAAAATGGAGTGTAAGAATACATGTGTATATCTGTAGCCATAGAAAGTCCTATGGCTCTTGAGAAATTTGAGTCAGACAAATGAGGACGAAGGTGATGTTCATTCATTTTTTGTGCATAAAATCATACAGAAATGTACTGACACTAACCCCAGCTCGAATCCTAACCATAACCTCTGTAATGTTTTGTACAAATTAAGTAAAAATTGTCAAAAACCATCTTGCATCTTGTGCAATTGTCATCTAAGACAACGTCTCAGTGCTGTCTGTAGATGCTGAAGGATTAGCTGACTGAACGGACAAATCCAAAGTTAACCTGAACTACAATTCACATAATAATAATAATAATAATAATAATAATAATAATAATTAAACTGATGGAAAGCTCGGGCTGGTTCTTAAAAAGGTTCGCTGAGGTGCTCAGTGTAGATGGAAACCATCCTTGGATTTGAACTCACAACCTGCTGTGCTACCATTCAGTGTTCAGTCACAGGTATTCCCGTTACTTTTGCTTTCAAAAGCCAAAAAATTAGCCATGATCTCACTCTCACAGTCCCATGGATTTTGTTTCATGTCAGCTTTCCCCATTACCACTAATAGAGCAGGGACATCCCCTCCTCGAGAGAAGTTCACTAACCAAAGAAGGCAGGATTTTTATTTTATGTGTACTGCTTCCACTTTCTGATGCACACCAATGACTAGCAGTAGCACTGGTGTAATTTCCCAATATGATTTCACGAATCTCAGTACACACTACACACATCTCGGTATCAGCTCACAACTTACTAAAGATAGAATATTTTGATCTGACTGGAGTTTTTCAAACGTCCAGTCTCTTTAAAAAAGAAAAAAAGATGTCAGTGTGGGTCGATAAACAGGAAGATGATGAAACTCGGTGCATATATGCTGCTGACTTACAGGAAAGTCGTGACGCTTCTGCTATATTGAAGATATTACAGAGCTGTGTCTGAGAAAGCGTGGAAAGAAAGAAAGAAAGAAAGAGAAAAAGAAAGCAGTTCTGTGAAAAATGATACTCATGGATATTTCTGAAAATGGTTTCTGCTCTGAAAACAGGCACTGCATTCTTCTGTCCTGGTGCTGAGCAGAGTCATGTGATAGCAGTGTGACACACACACACACACACACACACACACATACACACACACTGACCATAAACCAGAGAGCTGCCCAAACTCTTCACACAAAGTAACTATGCTAAAACAAAAAGACATTTTATATAATATTCCACTTAGTAAATGTTGCACAAAATAAATTCACCCACAATGCATCTCTGACAAAAGCACATGAGTGAGTCAAAAACATGATCATTTTGCTCATCAGAACACAAAAAAGGTTGAAACTAGTCAAATCAAACTAAAAACACTTAATTAATATGCTGATGAATTGATAAAGAACTGCACAAGGCAAAATTGCTGTTGAAATCCATTAAAAATTCCTCAGTACTTGTTTGATAGATAGATAGATAGATAGATAGACTGATTGATAGATAGAGTAATTTATAGGGAAATTATTTTGTTGCAGCAGTAAAATAAAAAACAGATTACAAGGACACAGATTACAAATAAATCGGTAAATAAGTAAATAAAAATGATAAGCAGTGAAGCATATTTATGGGCACAAAAATTGTAAAAAAAAAAAAAAAAAAACAACAACTCAAAAGTAGTTCTGTAGAAAAATACACTCATTAAAGAGAGAGAAGAACCCTTAGGAGTTACTATCTCCTGTCTGTTCAGGTCAGAGGACTTCCCCCACATCACATGTTGGATCCTCTCTGAGGAGATGTGCTGCTTTCGAATAGACGTCGTAAATCCGACTAGGAAAAACCAAAGAAAACATCCCCTCAACTCCAAAATCCTCCTCAGGAACGCAGGAAGGTCTCTTCAACCCCGAGTTCAGGACAATTCCAGTTTGCTGAGGTAAGTCTGAGGCAAGTCGAAAGCAGCAATAGTGTAGAAAAAAACCCTTGCTGTGAAGAATCCATCCCTGATATAAAGAAAATAGTTAGCGCTGTGTAACATTACTGCTAGAATCTCGCAGGATAATCTTCTTACGTGTAAAATTGTAAACAATAAAAGTCGACACAGTGCAGAAACAGTTTGCATCAATGTTTAGCCTGAATCTACCAAATGTTTAGCTGCATTTTCTACTAGTAAGGTGGTAACAGTACTGATTTAAATCAAGTAGCTTGTAGTTAGCTATGCAAGGAATAACACACATCCATTTATAGTTACGTTTAATGTTGTGGAACGTCTGCGACACAAGTTCCTGTTATCGCTTACGTTATATCAGCTATAACATTCGTTTCCTCACCAGCATCTCATTTTTTCGTTCTTTGAAGTTTATAAGACAAAAAAACACAGAGGAAACACAAAGCGTAAACTCCTCTGTCCTGAAGACTTTTTTTTTTAATCCTGTTGATTATTGGTCTTAAATTTATATGGAGCATCTGTTATACCAGAGCATTAATGTAAACCTGTGATTGACAGCTGCACTATTGTCGGAGCCGCTGTTAGAGAAAATGAATCAACACCTTAACTGATGATAAATCGAAATCCAGACCTCAACAGTGTTGTGGTACGGACCAGGTAGTGGTACACTATACACTAATCTAATATACAGTATACTATATTCTCATTTAATCCATGAATTGTGATTTCTTTTGATTTGCTGTTAGTTGATTTATTAGCAAAAGCGGTCATTTCAGTCATGCATGCAACCTTAAAATGCTAAATTGCTATTTTAATGATAATATATATTATATAATATAAATATAGGGTGTTTAAAAACTGGCCATTAAATCTTTCATACCAAAAAATGTAAAGGTACAGTGACAGACAAAACTATACAAAACTGTTGGGAACATTTACCTCAGATGTGTTAATAAATTATTGAAAAAATACTTTGTACAACAAAAAAATAGCACCATCCGCTATAACACTGTGATAAACTCTGTGTCACAGCACTCTGATCTCTGAGCCCACGTAAGTGTTGTAGAAAGCTGGTCTCTGAGGCGCTCTTGTTAGACAACTGAGCTTAAACAAGGTGTGTGTTCTTAAAGTGTGTGTAAAGCTGCCACATTGTGCTACTTTGATGCGAGATTAGCAGTCAGCAAGACAGTGCCACAGTAAACATCCTGTGTGTGTGTGTGTGTGTGCGTTTCTGTGTGTGTAAGGAGTCGGCTGGATACAGTGCTGGCATTCAACCCACTGGGGAGATGCCATTATCAGGACGAGGTGTTGCAGGGTCACACCCGCATACGCACACACACACACACACACACACACACACACACTGGGATGGACTCCAGCTGAGGGAGTCTCAGGCCTGAGGTCATATTTACCCAAAGTCTGATTATACTCCACCCTGAGTGTGTGTGTGTGTGTGTGTGTGTGTTTGAACTGGCTGTACTTTTCCCACCCACTCCCAGTCGTTAGCCTAGGTGGGATCTATGCGAAGATATGCCTTTGTGTGTGTGTGTGTGTTTACACAGCTTTCTCTTTCACACTGTCTTTCACAGAGAATGCTAGAACACTCCATGCTAGTCCAGTATCAAGAAAATCCTTCATTACAGTAGCCTAAAAACTTTATTTTAAATTAACTTTACTAAAGCCACTGCTCATGGCTTCATTTTAAATCAAACTGAGTTTTAGTGTTAAAATTAAACACCACCTATCTAGCGGCTTAGCACAAATTAAATGTACATCGTGTTCCTTTTGCCTCTTTGCTAACAAGTATTTGAAACCTGTAGCTACCAGTTTAGCATAGTGCTGTTAGAAATCGTCACACACTCACTTTCTACACCTTGTTGAGTTGTTCGGTGTCTCGAACGGACGTGTTGATGATTCTGACACTGTATGACACACAGTTACCTATGGGTTTGGTATCATTTATCACTAGCGTCAGCCTCAAGAAGTATTGTATAGATGATATATTGCGAATATATGTCCTTACTTCCTTCCTTTCTTCCTTCTTATCTACCTATATATATATATATATATATATATATATATATATATATATATATGTGTGTGTGTGTGTGTGTGTGTGTGTGTGTGTAAAATAATCTTAAGATGGCTCAAAATTGGCCATGATACCACTTTTTTCAGATACCAATAATGATATTGAAACCTATCCGATATGTACTGCTTTAAAAACTACTAAGCTTTAAAAAAAAAAATTAACTGAAGCACAGTGCATAGGTAAAAAGATGACTTACAGAAAACTGCATTTTTTTTTATTATTCTGATAAAGTCTTTCACACTTACATTGCACATACACTATATTGTCAAAAGTTTGTGGACACCTGACCATCACACTCATATGTGCTTCTCATTGTCTTTCCAGATTTATTTCCTCTTTGCTGTTATAATAAGCTCCACTCTTCTGGGAAGCTTTCCACTAGATATTGGAGCGTGGCTGTGGGGATTTGTGTTCATTCAGCTACAAGAGCATTAGTGAGGTCAGGCGCTGATGTTGGTGAGGAGGTCTGGGGTTCAGTCAGTGTTCCAGTTCATCCCAAAGGTGTTCAGTGGGGTTGAGGTCAGGGCTCTGTGCAGGACACTCGAGTTCTTCCACTCCAACCTTCACACACCATGTCTTCATGGAGCTCGCTTTGTGCACATTGTCATGCTGGAACAGGTTTAGTCTCTTAGTTCCAGTGAAGGGAAACTGTAATGTTACAGCACACAAAGACATTCTATACAATTGTGTTCTTCCAACTTTGTGGTAACAGTTTGGGGAAGAACCACATATGGGTGTGATGGTCAGGTGTCCACAAACCTTTGGTCATATAGTGTATATTAACCAATATAATAAAGAATAACAAAAATCCATCCTAACTCTTTAGGATCTCTTTATATGTATACCAGTTTCCAAATCCAATTCCAATCTTTTCCATTTGTTACATTATCAGATCAAGTTAATTTTTTTCTTTCTCTCTCTGATATCTGATCCACCATTTTTTGTTGGTATGGGCCCAATATCAGTCCTGGATATTGGATCAGTGCCATCTCTAGTCAAAATGTATGTTACCTATTTTTAAAAAATGGCCAAATTTGCAAATATCTATTGAAATACGGTATACTGTATTGTGTATACTGCTTTTCAGTGTGGATTGTGGAATTTGTTGTAATTTATTGTTTTAGGTTTTGTTTGTGTATTAGTTATAAATGATATAACTCCTATTCAGTGCTTAATAAACACAGCTTGTATGTAAGTTCCACCCAAGTTACTGTAGTGTATAGACGTGTAAGGACCTGTGTGTTTAGGTTTAGACAGGAATACAGTGGTATGAAATGTGCAGTGAATAATGAGTAGAAATTCCCAACATTCCTGAATGAAATTCCTGTGTTCGTAGTTCTTATTCCTTGTTTTCACCGATGTTATGGAAACTCGGCACATTTACCTACTGACCTCAGCTCCATTTTCTTCCCAGACTGAATATTTGTGTGTGATTTAAATAGAGACGATAAACAAATCTCTCAGACATTTAATGCAAAATCGTCCAATCAGCTGCTGCAGCCGTGAGAGGAAGTATTTCCTGCGTGATATGTAGTTGTGACGTTTGCACTCCTATTGGCTAACAAAATGTCTTACAACAGACACACGCTTGAATCAGTTTGCATACGTTGTGATTTAACCTCTTGAGGACAATACAGACAAACGTAAAAGAAAAAAAAAAAAACAACAGCACATTATTGATTTACATGTTTGAATTACACAGCAGATTATCAGCATTAAGGAAGTGAAGTCTAACGCACATCTTTTTGAGTTTCTGCACACTCTGCAAATTTTAAAGACCATCGCAGAAATACATATAACATGAAAGAAACATGAATGAACAGGAAAAAATATAGATCTGAAAATACATGTTTCTCATTTTGGGAATATGACAGTAAGAAAATTCTGTGAAATATGAGTGAAAGACATAAGTGAACATTCGAAATGTAGTTTTCCTTCATATTAAGGTTGACATTTTGTGTAGAAGTGCCCTGTTTATACAATAAAGTTTACACTCTAGTCAAAATCAGACATGTACAATAGTGGACACTATAATAAAATACAAACAAAGTGTACACTTCAACAAAAACCATGCACAAAAATGTACACTGCAAAGTATACAAACATGTACACGCCTACAAGAGTTAAGAGTTTAATATATAAATTAGATCTAATTGTTGAAATGTTTAAAACATTCAGAGGTGTGAATTGACCTGAATTTCCTGAGTGAGATGTGACTCATTGCTAACGTTCTGTAATTATGCCGGTGACTTTGGACTCGGCGAGCTCGGCTTTGTTCATAAAAGAGCTGATGGCGCTGGTTTTATTGTCAGGAATGTACACTGATTATTGCGTACAGACAGACACAGCATCACACTCGCTGTTTCCTCAGTCAAACAACAACAACAACAACATGAACATTAGCACTACCATAAACAGGGCTGCTTGCACAGGGGTGTGTGTTTGTGTGACAGCAGATGTGTATCACCAACATCACATTAGAGGATGAGTCCTGAATCAGGAGCATGTTTGTCTATAATTTCAGGTCTACATTAACTTCCAGATGTCCACCAGACCTACAATTAGCACCTGATGTAGCTTCATGTCTAATATACCTGCAGCAAATTTGCACAATATTCATGCTCACGTTAACCTCCCTAAGTAAGTGTTAACAACATGATTACAGACCTTCACACTGACAGGGCGTTAGCAGGGATGTGTGTAATTATGTAAATCCAACCTATTATGAATTGTTTCACAGGGCGATAACTCCAGACGATACTGTTTTAGAGTTTTGCCTGAACAAATAAAAGCAGAATTTAAATATTAAAGAGGAGGTTATAGCACAGATTGGACCATTATTCCATCACCACATAGGACAATGAGGTTAAATTGCTTCCTGAACATTTCAGGTCTTTCCTGGTTATACACTGTAGCCTTATTTTGTGCTGTGTTTCACTCTCTCTCACACACACACAGTGACAATTTAGCATAGTCATTCCACCTGCCAGAATGGAGGAAACCGGAGAACATAGTGGAGAACATGTGAAACTCCAGTCAGACACTGACCTGAGCTCAGGATCAAAGCTGGGACCCTGGAGCTGTGAGGCGCTGATGCTAATGCTGCATTCGAGTGAAGGTCCTAACTCATACCAGCTCCAACCTCTGAAGAGGAAAAAACAAAGAAAAGAAAAATTCCTCAACACAGCATTCCTACTCGGGAACTCAGGAGGGTCTGCTCAACCCCGAGTTCAGCAAGTGAATTATTCAGAACTCGGAAGAAAGGCTTTTGCTTATTCTGCACCCTGGTCATGGAATAATCTTCAGAACACGTTACAGCTTAATCACTTTGTTACAATGGGAGAGTTTAAAGCTCTAGTAAAAAAAAGTATTCATAAAAAATAAATAAATAAAATAAAAGTTTTGTCAAATCAACATGGCCGCTCACAGCATCAACAGTAAACACAGTAGCATTTTTTATCTTTATAAAAGAGTTATACTGTATATACAAGTATTAGCTTTAGATCAATCATCATACAGACATATTCACTTGTTAAATCTATAACACTGACTCTACAGTTCAGTGTTTTGAGGAGGTACATACTGTATACGTCACTCATCACTGTTAGCTGGCTAGCTTATTGCTAACAAAAGACAAACAGGTTTTTTTCACCACTTTGTAACGCAAACACACTAAGTTCGAAAATGATACATGTATCGAAGTTGGGATTTCCCACTTCGGTGCCTTTCAGGATATATTCCTGCCTCACACCCAGTGTTCCCAGGATCCAGCATGACCAGGATAATGTGACGAGGATAATGTGACCAGGATAATGTGATCGGGATAATGTGACGAGGATAATGTGATTACTGAAGATGAATGGATGAATGAAGGCTAATTACTTTCTTTTAATGTGGATGCTAACAAACATGTTGAGTACATTCTTGTTTTAGTCCCAGTTCCTTCCTCCCCAACACACACACACACACACACACACTATTTGCATTTGTCTTCTGTTTTGGACAATGAATTAAGATTAAATACTAGGTATTATTCTTTAAAAATTGGTATTTGTGCGCCTCTAGTGTTCACCATGGACGGCTCCATATTGGTACTCCATTAGCGTAGTTACACACCGCCCTCTCCTGGAGCTTCATAGACACTGCTGTTAGTGCTGTAACACTGATTCCGTAAAAAAGTAAGGGTTTATGTGTGTCTAAGTTTTGTTGATAAGATACATTTGAAATGGTAGACGTCATAAGTACAACCTGCACTTCTTTTTAGATTATACAGAACAGAATGGCTGACAAAGTCATTGAATAGCAAACACAATTAACTTCCTCTTATTAAAAAAGGGCTCTTTACACAATCTAAAGCAGGGGTGTCCAAACTTTTCGAAGGGGACCAGATTAGACCACATCACAGGGTCGGGCACCAAAATATTATGCATGAATTATGCAGAATATGAAATTTTTACAACATGAAAACAAAATACACACACACACATACACACACACACACACACACACACACACACACATATATATATTATTTATTTATTTATTTATACTGAAGTATTTGGATAGTGACAGAGTTTTTGTGATTTTGCCTTTATACACCACCACAATGAATTTGAAATAAAACAATCAAGATGTGATCGAAGTGTAGACTTTCAGCTATATTTTAAGAGGTTGCACAAAAACATGGCCTTTACCATTTTAAGCAAAGTACTTCCATTTTCAGGGGCTCAAATGTATTTGTACAAAGTGACATAATTGTAAATATAACCATAATTTTAATACTTGGCTGAAAATCCTTTGCAGTCAATGACTGCCTGAAGTCTGGAGCCCATGGACATCACCAAGTTTCCACTGAGTTTCCTCCCTGGAGATGCTTTGCCAGGCCTTCACTGCACCCACCTTCAGTTGCTGCTTGTTTGTGGTAAAGCTGAAAGTCTACACTTTGATCACATCTTGATTGTTTTATTTCAAATCCATTGTGGTGGTGTATAAAGGCAAAATCACGGAAACTCTGTCACTATCCAAATACTTTTGGTCCTGACTGTATATATATATATATATATATGTCTGTGTGTCTGTGTGTCTACCACAGTATATCAGGATGTTTAATTTAAGGATGAACAAATCAGGTGAACAAATGGTATATGGATAAATTTAAGTTTATCATTACAGATAAATTCATACATTTACAATTTATATCCTGAATGTATTTATTTCTGGAAAGCTGCTTTGTGACAATATCCATTGTTAAAAGCGCTATACAAATAAAATTGAATTGAATTGAATTGTAGGCATTACAGCACTTTTTATATGTGGCCCCCCCATACCCCCCCCCCATCACATTTAAGGGACCAAATGTGATTGGACAAACTAACATAATCCTAAATTAAACTGTCATTTTAAATACATGGTTACAAATCCACTTCAGTTAAGGCCTTTTTCTAGAATTCACAAAAAGTCTGAGAAAAAGTTGCTTCTGCCAGGATTGCCTTCAGCTGCATAAGTTCCTCTACCTTCTCATCCTCTGAATAAATAAATATATATATATATATATATATATATATATATGTATATATAAATATATATATTTTTTTTGCAATGCCCATGATTTGTTTCATAATTAATAATCTGTCCATGGGCCAACTTTGGTCCTAGGGCCAGAATTTGGTCCCCACTGATCTAAAGTGACGTATTGTTTTAAGTATGTTGCTTAAGAGTCATGATTGATCTCCAGATAACAGTTTTGCCAAATCTGATGAAACTGCATATGTCATTTTCTGATTGAGAACATTATTTGCTCAAGGTGTAAGGTGTTTGAAAACCTTAGTTTGATGGTCTGAGGTATTTGCCTTAGTTTGATGGTCTAAGGTATTTGCCTTAGTTTGATGGCCGGGACGGCTTTCTTCTTACAAAATAACCCTTAAGATGGATGAGAATTGTACTTTGAGAATTTCTGACGTAATTGGATGGAACAATGGAAAATGTTGGACCAATACAATTTGGAGCAAACAGCTATTCCATGAAGAAAAATCAGTTCAGTTAATCTACGTTTGTCACACATAGGAGATATGTCTGGGAATATTTTATGGAGCTTGGGTTTTGCTAAAAGTCATTAAATCCCCTCAGTTTCCAAAGGGGAAGAAAGTTATATATCAGCATAACGTTAGCCAGCCTACCAATATAAATTGCATTACAAAATACACAGTCTTACCAGTGTTGTAGCAGTGTTTTTATTTGATTTCGCTAATTTTTTTATGATGTTCGACTGATTCGTGGAAGTTCAAAAGGCAAAGTTTCAATATGAGCAAAGTTAGCATAATTTTGAGTTTGTTTTTTTATCAAACAGAAATGCATTTTGGTGAATTGGGCTTGAGTTTTTATTTTTGTGCTTAATGTTTTGGGGAAATAAAATAGATAATAAAAAGATATATAATTTCAGAAAATGGTTTTAACAGTTGTATATATCTGTATTATAACATAATGGATATGTGTGAGTCTCTGGATCAAAGCTTCAGAACAAAAACAGCATTTTACTTAAGCTCTTTTTACACCGACATAAACAGCCATGGATCTAAAGCTAGTGTGTCTTACCACTGTGTGTGTGTGTGTGTGTGAGTGTGTGTGTGTGTGTGTGCGTGTGTGAATGAGTGACAAAAAGATTGTAGGAAGGTTTTCCAATATTCAAACCTAATCCCACTGTTTTTTAAAAGCCAAATGATAACAATAAAATGATGAAGTCTGTTATTGAATGTTGATGTTTGTTAGTTAGTTAAGAGAATGGTGTGTATTAGTTAGTTAGTTAGTTAGTTAGTTAGTTAGTTGGACACTGTTGGTCTTGGGTGAAGAATGTTGGTGTTTGGTGAAGAATGTTGGTGTTTGATGGTGAATGTTGGTCTTGGGTGGTGAATGTTAGTGTTTGGTGAAGAATGTTGGTGTTTGGTGAAGAATGTTGGTGTTTGATGGTGAATGTTGACGTTTGATGGTGAATGTTGGTCTTGGGTGGTGAATGTTAGTGTTTGGTGGAGAATGTTGGTGTTTGATGGTGAATGATGCTGTGTGATGAATGTTGGTGTTTGGTGATGAATGTTGGTGTTTGCTGGTGAATGTTGGTCTTGGGTGGTGAATGTTAGTGTTTGGTGGAGAATGTTGGTGTTTGATGGCGAATGATGCTGTGTGATGAATGTTGGTGTTTGGTGGTGAATGTTGGTGTTTGGTGGAGAATGTTGGTGTTTGATGGCCTGAGTTTGTGTCTGATGGTGAACAATATTAATAATAATTCTTGCTGTTTAATGGTGTATGTCGGTATTTGATGGTGAATGATGATGACTGATGGTACAGTATATGTTGGTAACTGATGGAGAATGTTGGTGTTTGGTGGTGCATGATGCTGTGTGATGAATGGTGGTGTTTGGTGGTGAATGTTGGTGTTTGATGGAAATTTGTTGGTGTTTGGTGGAGAATGTTGGTGTTTGATGGCGAATGATGCTGTGTGATGAATGTTGGGGTTTGATGTTGAATGTTGGTAACTGATGGAGAATGTTGGTGTTTGATGGCCTGAGTTTGTGTCTGATGGTGAACAATATTAATAAGAATTCTTGCTGTTTGATGGTGTATGTCGGTATTTGATGGCGAATGCTGGTGTTTAATGGTGTGACATGATGATTGATGATGAATGCTGGTGTTTTTTTTGGAGTGTATTTGTGACTTGGAGTTGATTCTGTGCTGTGAAACACATTTACTACTTTTAATTTCTTAGACTGAGCGATAGTGGAAAAAATTCATCAGCCCAATAACCAACACATTATGCTTGAAGCAAAATATATTTAGGTATAATTGAAGTTTAAATGTGGATATTAGATTAGAACAGGAAAACATTCAAGTAGCAGTTACAAACATTAATATTCATGACATGACAAAAATCAGCTTGAAAGCACAAGGTCATTATAGCGATGCTGTAGATGGTCTCGTCTGTTTTTCCTATAGAGCTTTAAACACGCAGTTTCCACTTCCTGCTTCATGTCTGTGCTCATAGCCTGATGATTTATGGTTATTACGGCTGAGTCTATTTCCAGCCGTAATGACAGAATGGACATGAGCTCTAATTACACAGCGTGAGCAGCAATGATACATTTTTGCATATATGATGATATATCATCACAGCAGACCCCGTAATTGCTGTTGTCTTCTCCTTCCTTGTAATTTTTATTTCTCATGTGGACGAAAGAGTGAAAATAATCCCACAGACCCCCCAGTAAACAGGAACCAGGATCTGAATGGGCTGAAATGAGATCCAGTTTAGATCATCTTGTGGTTATTATTATTTCTTCGTCTTTTTTCTGCATATTCTTCTTTATTTTCTTGTCAACTATTAATAGTGTGGCAAAAAATAAAATATAAACAATGTCCCAGTGGAGCTTCAAGGCTAATGTTGCTAATAAGTAAGTAGCCACCAGTTTAGCATTGTGCAAACTGTATTCCTAATCCATTACCTAGTCCTTTCTTTAAGTCATAAAAAATAGATCTGTACTGTATATGTTTAGACATTTTTAAATACGATTTAGGTGAATATTGTGATATGTCAAATATCAGCACATCTCTGCTACCACAAGCTGAAACCTTTTCTTTTTCCTTGAACTTTAATCCAGATGTAGCCACACACACACACACACACACACCATAATATAACAGCGCTAGGGAATATCCTGTGCCTTTCAACATTTATGGACTGTACTTTTCAGCAAATTAAGAGTTACAACTTTCACAAACAGTTCACATGAGAGCACACAGCGTGTTTTCTGTGAGTGTGTGAGTGTGTTTAACTGACGAGACGATATCTGGCAGAACATCACAGAGCCGAGCGGCTGTGTTTTATTGTCGTGTGGACTTTCTCTCAGGAGAACGTGGTCAGAACAATGAGCTCTCAGCTGAAGTATGTACAATCGAGGGAAGAAACTCAGCAAGACATCGTGTGGAGAAGAAACGAACCTCATCCTGCTGAAAGTGGAGAGAGAGAGAGAGGGAGAAAGAAAAAGAGAAAGAAACAGAGACAGAGATAGACACAGACAGAACAGAGAGAGAGGGAGAGAGAGACAATGTGGCAGAGAGAGAAAGAAAGGGAGAGAGAGAGAAACAAAGACAGTGATAGATACAGAGAGAGAGAAGGAGACAGAGAAAGAGATGGAGAAAGAGAGAGAGAGATGGACAGACAGAGAGAATGATGTGAAGGAGAAGAGACATTAATTTGGCGCCACTCTTTTTGTCATTTCCTGTCATCGCTTTAATGTGGTTCCAGCCACGTCTGCTTCTTCTCTCAACACTGCATCTCTCTCACTCTGTCTCTCTTTCTTTCCCTCTGTCTCCCTTTATCATTCTCTTTATGTCTTTTTCTGTCTCTTACTCCCTCTGTCGTTCTCAATCTTTCCCTCTTTCCTGACTCTCATTTTTCTCTCTTTGTTTCTTCTCTCTCTGTTTATCTGTTCTTTGCTTTATCTCTCTGTCCCTCTCTCCCTCTTTCCCCGTTTCTTTCTGTCTTGTGTCTTTTCTCTCGCTCTCCTTCTCTCCTTCTCTGTCATTCTCTCATTCTTCAGTCTCTCTCACCTCTCTTTCATCTTTGTCTCTGTTATTCTCCTCTCTCTCTCTCTCTCTCTCTCTCTCTCTCTCCCTCTGTATTTTTAAAAGGGTTCTTATGAGTTTTTAAGATTTGATAGCAGTAGTGCCTGTATACAACCTGCAAGTTTTTTTCTAACCTTTTCACCTTTTCTAAAATGACTTCCTGTGAGGGCTCAGTCTGAGCACGCTCAGTACACCACGCGCTTGGGCTTTTAGTAGCAGACTTTCCAAATGTCCTGAGGCAGTGAGGTCAGACTGTAAAGGTGAATGCTCGAGATTCTTCTTTAGCACCTGATACAACTGTCTAATGTCATTCTTACAGTCCGTCCATCTATCTATCCATTCATCCATCCGTCTGCCTATACATCCGTCCATCATTTTGTGCAGACTGTAATTATCCATTGGAGCTACGGTTGACTTCAAAGCTGAGAAAACACACTTTGAAAAGTAAAATGAAGTTAATTTCCCCCACAAACTGCTCTCACATGTTGTTTTGTTTAAATCGTTTTTATCACTTTATAATTCCACCAAATTTCATCCCAAATAACTAAAACTCATCTCTAGTTGTCAGCTAGAACTCAGCTAGAACACGATGTTTCAAGACCTTGCGAATATAAAGTTTAAACTCTTTTTTTCTGCAAAAAAAAATGAGTTAATGTTATAAATGTGTTATTTACATGCCATTGTAGATACGTGAGAAGTTCTACATCAAAATATAAATTAAAATATTAAAAAGTATAAGTGAACTGAGAATCATAACTTTATGGTTCAGCTATAGCAGAAGGAGAGCCAGAGTTTGTTTAAGGAGGCGGGGCAAAGTTCTTCTAGAGAGCTTTTGATTGGACACAACCCCCACCCTAGATTTTCCCAAAAATAATGAATTACAGTACAAAACACATTTGCATAATTTATAACAATATAAACAATATAAACATGAAATCAACAATATAAACATGAAATCTTAAAGAAAAGTCAGAAGTGTAAACTTTTACTTATTACGATGGAAAAATAAAGAAGAATATTCCACGGCAGATCCTAATATCCCAATATATATTCCTGTAGACTTGACTAGAGAGAAGAAATATTTGCCAGAATGAGATTTTTTTTCCCCGTTTGTTAAAATGACATGCTTCTTCAAATATGCTTTGAGGGTTTGTTTTATTAATGAAGTACTAATTTGTCTGGTTCCTTTAAATGGAACTGCTGAGTCTGTCTTTCCTCTGCGTTTCCCCAGCAATCGAACTCCAGTCTGCTTTGAAAAAAGGAAACCAGACAGGAAGCTGATTAGAATCTGATCTCTCCATCAGGAGACACTGGAAATGTCAGTAACAGTATGAAAATGCTATAGAATAATAGAGTAGATATGGATATAATGTGATGATGGTGATAAAAAAGTGAGTACAATAGTTTGCATATAGCTGGGACAAAATAAATACATGTAAAAAACACAATAATTTTAAAGCAGTAAGATGTCCAGTGTGGTAGGTTTAACAGATGTTCCTTAAGAAATACAAGAAACTAAAATGAAAATAGTGCCAACAACCAAATAGTGAAAAAGCCAAAATGATATCGGTTCAAACATTGGTATCTGCCATTCTCAATGTACTTAAAAAGATGAATATAAGTAAATACGTCAATATTTTCTAATAACTTGTGTCTTAAACCTTTTCTTATCTTCTGAACTGTGATTGCTGAGGCGGCTTTGGGGCTGCAGTTGCCACAAGCAGCTTTGTACTCAGGACTCCATCAGTGGACAGTGGACAGGTTTAACAAACCGGACTTTTTGTCAAAACTGTGAAAACTGAATTGAACTGATTTAGATCTACATTCATTTTTTTTTTTTTTTTTTTTGTAGAAGACTTTTTTCTTTTTTTTTTTTTTTTCTTAGCTGAGATATCATGGGGATGAAAACTTTTGGCTAATCTTCTATAACAGGAGCTTTGGCAGATTAAAAATGTGTTATTACATCAGAACAAAAAAAAAACATAATCATTAATCTGGTGAATTTTTCTCTGGAAGGAGTCTCCAGTGTTAGCACTACATAAACATGCAATTCTTTCTTACTAACTTCAAGAGAAAGTGATGGACTCTTTATCACTGTTGTAAGGTAAGCGATAACCGGTGTAGCAGACAATTTACAACATTAAATGTAGCTATAAATGGATAAAAAAAGTATTTAGGCAAATTGCTGTAGAAAAAAGGAATAAATTACTTCAGGATGTGCTGTTATAGGAAAATCCTCAACATCAGAGTGGTAGCAGTTACTCCTCTTCATCACACCACCTCCATGTTGATTATTTTCCTATAACAGCACAAACACTGAGTGTTTTATTCCTTACTTAGTAGATTCAGGCTTGTTTATGTCATGTGAGAAACTTTATTTCTGAACAGCCTGCAGTCAAATAAAACCAGCAGGGAAAAAGGATCATCCAGATATTAAATCTCTGATTTCTGAAGTCATGCACTGAGAGGTTTTACTGACCGTGTGGACGTGCCTTTCAATTTCAAACACATGGAGGATAATGGTTTAGTGTTATAGGAGTGTCCAGCTTGAAGCTTGTTTGTCTTTCTGAATTCAAACTGAACATGTGCTTCATACACTGCTTTTATTTCCCCAGAACGCTAGCGCTGGCCTGCGATCAGGGCTGAAACACTGACCACAGATCTGCTCTTTTACCCTGAGGAGCTAAACACGGCCCCACGCTTCGGGACTGTGTTCAGAGTCGGTCAGGGGCTCTCACCTTCTTCCTGAGAATCGGTGGCTCTGTAATTATGGAGAGCTTTGATGTGAGGGAACACGTGCAGATGGTCCAGTGAGGGGATTCACGAACGGAGTGATCACTCGTGGGCCAAAATGTTATTAGAACGAGGTCTTTTTTTTGTTCATTTAATTTAATTTTTTGGGATCAACAAAGTAAATTAACTTTTCCTTGGTCTAAGGTTGACGTGAATCATGACAGGAATGAGAAACATCCAGAATTGCTGATGATGATGAAGATGATGATGATGCCATAAATAGCCTTTTAGGAAAACTTGTGCATTTTTAAATGCTGCCTCATGCCTTTGTTTAAAAAATCTGAGTTACATGTCACATTTTTTATATAAACCACACAAATTAATTGTAAAACATATTTCTATTAAAGTACTGTAATGCTGTATATTTATAGGTAAAGATTGTAC
The DNA here is from genome assembly GCF_027358585.1 of Pangasianodon hypophthalmus. NCBI lineage: Eukaryota > Metazoa > Chordata > Actinopteri > Siluriformes > Pangasiidae > Pangasianodon > Pangasianodon hypophthalmus. Next base: position 17,013,480 of record NC_069733.1, on the reverse strand, counting down.
CTTTTACATTATATCCCTCGATTTTATTTTTTTCAATATATTGTAAAATTTAAGTAAAATATGATGGCTGATGCCTTTATTCTAAAGCAACCATCAGGTCAGAACTGAGTAGATTGAGGTTCAGGATCTTTCTCAAGGACCCAATCATAGCAGCTCGGAGGTGCTGGGATTTGAACTCACAACCTTCTGAGCTGTAACTCAAAGCCTTAACCACTGAGACCATTTCCCTTAGCGAGTGTTCACTAATTCAACCAGCTCTGCCGTCTCACACTAAAAGACAACTTTCAGTGCTGTATTAACATAAAGTTTTTATCAGCATATAAGAGGGTTTGTGTTCAGCTAAAATAGTTTTCAGATGTTTACACAAAAAAGTGTCTTTACCATTCTCACGCCTGTCTGAAGTCTGAAACGTTAGATATCCCAGTGTGCATTGTGTAAAACCAATGCACTGCTCTAATCGTTTACAGTACAATCTTATAAAATAATAAAATAGTATTTTGCTGTAAAATAAATACTGTACATTTGTTTACAGTGCAAATTGTTTGTATTTGTAAGCAAGTGAGACTTTTATATTGCTAGAAATCTATATTTGAGCTTTTTTTTTTTACATGTTATTCCTCTAATCACCAACAGAGGGAAGAGTGGATCATACTGTGTGAAAACAACACAATGAACAATCATGACAAAATATCAAACTTATGGTGCAGACTGAGTTATAACTGTAAAATTAGGCTTATCAAGAGGAAATAAAGTATTAGAGCACTACACTAAGGGTCAAAACAAGAACGATGAAAAGGTCGAGCGTTATGTAGCGAGGACGTTGTATAACCTGCCCACTCTGGGTCACGACGTTGTTGTACTCCACTAGTCACTAGAAAATCTCCACTCGTTCTGAAGGAAACTGCCCTGGGGCTCTGGAACATAAGGAAGTAGATCAATAAATATAAAAAATAAAAATAAAAAATGAACAAGAACAACAATAATATTTCTAATATAATTAGTAAACAGTAATAATAATACGAATGCAATAATAAAATAATAAAAGCAAAACAAAAACAACTATAACAACAAACTGGCAATAATCACACAAATAATAATAATAATAATAATAATAATAATAATAATAATAATAATAATAATAATAAATCAGTCATAACCATACTAATAAAAATTGTAGCAATAATAATAATAATAATAATAATAATAATGCTCATAAAAATTTGTTGTAATAATAATAATAATAATAGTAATAATAATAATTAGTTACCATTCTTTTTTATCCCCTTTTCTTCTTTCCTTTTCCTCTCTCTCTCTCTCTCTCTCTCTCTCTCTGTCTTCTTTATTTCTTTAAAACAATTTTCTTGATTCTTTCAGAATTGTCACTAATTATCGGCGTTCCCTCATGAAGCAAGATGTCACAGGGACTTATTAACCTTCCTTTGAGATAAATGAGCTGAAAATGGATCCAGACATTAGAATTCATCATTAACAATCAGTGTAAGTACGTTCTGAATGATCTACACTGATGCAAGAAATCGATGATTCCTCTGAAGGACTTCGCTGTGTGTTTATCCTCTCTTTATTCCCATACAGACAGACAGACATGAGTGTGTGTCTGGCTCTGCATGACTTTATGTCTCTGGCAGTAATTACTGTGATGTCCTCGGTAATTATTCATATTTGACTTTTATGATCCTGACATTGAAGGACACAGATCATCTCTGTGCAGAACAAAGCCTCCATTGTAATACATTGAATGTTTTACAACACTTTCATGACGAATGAGGCACCAATAAAATTATGATTTGTTTTTTTCTTTTACAGTGGTCTAATCATGCACAGAAGAATAGCACTTGCACACAAACTCACTTTACAAAGTAAAAAACTGTCTTTGGGTTGTTGTGTTTTTTTTCTGAAAACTGCGTTTGTACGCATTTTACATAAAGTTTCAGAAAATATATATACAAATCAGATTATTATATTATCATACGCTAACTCTTAAGTAAAAAAGCACATGCTATTACTCTAACTAAAGGCAAAAAAGTTATACCTAGATGTCTCAAATATTTTACCCTGAAAGGCAGTTAAGTACTAAAAGTTACTTTATGTAAAATGCGTAAAAGAAAAAACTGTAAAAGAAAAAAACAAATCATAATTTTATTAGCATATTAAATTATTGACTTCTTACTTAACTATCTGACCTACTTACCAAATAACTAACATGCCAGCTAACTCACTAAATAACCATTTCACTATACTATAGACTTAACTGTCTTAATAACATAACTCACTAACTAACAGACTAACTTATGAACTAATGTATTAGCTTACTATCTACCTAAATGACTTACTGAATAACTGACTTAGTACCTTATAGACTCATCAACCTAACTAACCTTCTAAATATATTTAATAACTACCTAAACTAACCAACTTACTTACCTTAATAACCTAACTCACTCACTTACCCACCGACTTGCTTACAACCTAACTCATTAACAAACTAACCTAACTAACCTTCTAACCTTATTAATTTACGGATTTAAATTTACTACTTTAGAATAACTAACTGACATATTAACTTTATTTATTACCTTACTCACTATTTTACTTTACTCACTAACTTGCTGATTTACTAACTTAACTCACTACTGACATAGTGACAACCAATTTACCTCACTAACCTACTGACTTTCTAACTTTACTAACTTAACTCATTAATGTATAGACTTACTTTACTAATATAATTAACTTAACTCACCAACTTATTGACTTTACTAACTTATTAACAAAAAAAGGTTAACTCACTAATGTACTGACATACTTACTATAATAACTAATTAATGTACTGACTGACCTATTTTAATAACTCATTAACTTACTGACTTACTGTCATTACTAACTTAATTCACTAACTTGCTGACTTACTAACTTTACTAACTTAACTCACTAACTTTTTGACTTACTGATTTTACTGACTTAATTCACTGACTTACTGACTTTACTAACTTAACTCACTAGCTTTCTGACCTACTGACTTTACTTACCTCACTAATTCACTGACTTAGTCACTCACCAACATTACTAATTTAACTCACTAATTTACTGACTTATAAATTACTTAACAAAGTAATAACTAATTCGATAAATAACCAGCTAAGCAAAGAAACAAACAAAATAAAGAAATAAATACCAATGGGCTGAATTTCATTTTTATAGTATACTCAGCTTTTGGCTCTGAACATCCCACTGTGTCTCTCACATGCTATTAGAGCCAGTTAAATAATCCTGATTCTATTCCACCATTTTGGACACGTGACCCTTTGTGTATGTGTTTAAAACCTCGCACTGCAGTGATACGCATCAGCGTTTAATACACCATCAGAAGAGCACACAATGGTCTCGCACCCACTTCTCATCTCCTGAAGGATTTGTGACTCCGAGCCTCAGTTCTGCTGTAACATGTGGCCTTCATCATCAGCGTCATCATAATCATTATCTTCACCACCATCACCACCTCTGACTTCAGTGACATCATCCTCTCAAACACAAGTGGAAATCATTGTCGTGCTTCGGGGCGAGTGAGGCTTTTTAAAATTCAGCCTTTGTTTTTCCTGCTTTGAGTCAGAAACATATGTTGGTCATTTTGTGTTCCCGTTTTTTCCCCCCATAGCTTTTTCTGAATGTGTACAGTCAGCTTTCACAGAGACCAGAACTCCAGAGCAGCTGGCATTAAAACCACTCGCAAAGTCGCGGAGATCTGTGACGAGATACATAACGCTATTAGGAATTATAATAGTTATGTTTTCAGGGTGCTATACTTATGTAAATACTGATCTCACAAAAGTTTGGCTTTCTTGAAACCAGCTACGTGAGGTGAAAAAGGTGAAAAACAGTGTATCCATATCACTCTGATAAACTAACGAAGGCTATGAGTGGAATTTTTCTTACTGACTGATCTGAGGCAAAAGTGTTATATGGTGTTTATAGGAAACGTGATTGTTCCTTACACACTGCTCCTTACCAGCAGCGGCTCGTGACCGTAGATGTTGGTGTGGCAGGATGACATTAATAGCGGCATAGCCTCAAACACAATGAAGTAGAGGCTATCCCATATGCTACAGGCTAATATATGGGGAATTTTTAGAGTAATAACGTAATAGGCAGCTGAGAATCAACAACATACTGTCATCTAGCTAGCGTACAGTCTAGCAGCTCATTTTGAGCAGTTTTAGACGTACCTTTGTTCAGGTTTCAGCAAAAAATTCCAGCTCATCTACATCTCAAAAACAAGGAACCATGGTCACCATGGTGTACACGCATTTGTGACGTATGTACATTCAGGTCAGTTTTATTTATATAGCACTTTTAACAATGGACATTGTCACAAATCAGCTTTACAGAAATCCGGATATAAAATTTGAATTTAAATTTATCCCTACATTATCCACTTATCCCTCTCCCAGTGTTTGCAATATGTCACGTAATAGAAATGGTTCTGTCCATCACAGACGCACTGTCTGCACTTACACTTAGCATTTGTTTGTGGAAATATATTGCATTTAATTCCAATATATTTCCAGGGGGGCAGAGTGTTCCTTGCCCCAGTGGGCCTCTATTAGTGTTTGTTGCAGTTCTCGTTTTGACCACTAGGTGCAATAATAACTCTATGGAACTAAATGGGGGCAGTACACACCCTGCTCCATGATTGCCAGTTAGATCCAACATCTGGAAAGGAGACCAAATCAATGAAACATTGGCTTATGTCTGTCAAATAGAAGCATTGTTTATATTGTTGGCTATTCAAAAGAGGTAATTAGTATTTCAATGGGATTAAAATGTATAGAGTTATGAATGAAGACCTGCTGCTAAGAACGAGCCACAACTGTTTGGTGTCACAAGGCTAATGTACGTATCAGATAATGGAAATATGTGTCACTTAAAAGCTTTGTCCAGAATGCAAAAATACTCACTCAGATCTTCACACATTACTTGGGTGGGGGACTGGGAAAAACCCGACAGATGTTGCTGTGGCTGAATTCTCGTAAAAAAAAAAAAAAAAGGGTGGAGGGGTGTTCTGCCAATAATATATTTTGACATCTACTGTAAGAAAGCAGAAATAGATCTGTATTTAGGCCTCCACACATTTAAACTCCACTTTAAGAACCAAAAATACAAATTTTACAGGTTTATTTTTTTATTATTATTATTATTAATTATTATTTTACAGGTTTAAGGTGGAAATATTTTGGTGTCCACATAACGGTAGCGTAAATATAACCATCAAGCCAATCTATAAAGAAACAAAGTTTAAAATGGCCGCCTTTACAATAGCGTTCAGCTACACGGTGAAGTTTTATTCCTGTTTAGAAGACAGGAAGTCACACTGTGTCCTCTGAGGTGAACATTTACATGAAAAGAAACATTTTGCCTGAAACAGATTTCCATATCTTACTAGCTACATTAACCATGTGGAATCATCCTAAAACCTATTAAGCAAATGTCGGGTAGAAAACACATCTGAAAATGTAAATCTGTACTCAGATACAGTGATGGACTGAAAACCGCCATGTTGGATTGAGCGATTATCCCAACCTGAATTTGTCATGCTACAGGCTAAATAACATTTTATATATATAATAATATAGAATAATTCAGATTCATTCTTATTGTATATTCACAGATATAAAACAACCAAAGTGTGAGAAATCATTTCACCGCGATCCTACAAGGCAGTAATGACCGTTTGTCCCTTCAGAGACAAAAGACCCCTTTTATTCCCAAGAACAAATATTTTTGTCTCGCTGTCAGCGTTCGCTGTGGCTCCTTTATGCTGAATTAAACTATAGTGAGTGTGTGGTTTTTACTCCGCGCCAAATCGTCCTCAAGCAGCACCAGGATCCACTTGCTCAAAGAAAAGCTCGTTTATTTCATATAATAAAGGACTTTCATAACAAGTAGATTGCGTTCTACTGTTCCCACAGCTGACAAGTATATCCAATTACAAAAATATTTTAAAAATACAGTTAAACTCAGATGATTTTCTTATCTGCTGTTGAGGAAGTTACGTTAAAGGGACGTTCTGGCCAAAAGTAAAACGTACACAATTTTTTCCTCATCCCAAATGTAGCTAGTCAGCTAAGCTACTTGACTAACTTTTGATTTGTCTATTAAGGAAAGATTATATTATATTATATTATATTATATTATATTATATTATACCACAGCTCTCTTGAATTCTGGATTCTGATTGGTTCAGATCACAGTATTATATTAACTCGCTCGTTCTAGTACATTTATGCTAATATGTTCTAATACTCAACATAAACAGATAAAAAATATGGTGTTATTTATCAAAGAAAAGCATATAATCATTTATATGATGAAGCTTTCTGTGAGAAGATGCTTATTTATCATTTATATGGAAGGAGTCTCCGGTGTCAGTGCTTAAGTTTTCCGACATCTTCAGTACAGAGGAGTTTATACTTTGTGGTTTCTCTGTAACACGACAAGCTGCAGGGTTTTTTTGTTGTTGTTGTTTGTTTGTTTTATTAACTCCAAGAGAGAGAGAAAACGAGAGGCTGGTGAGGGGAAGACTGTTTATAGCTGCTATAATGTAAGTGAGAACAGGAACTAACGTGTTTCGTGAATGTTCCACAACATTAAATGTGACTATAAATGGATAAAAAGTATGACATGTCGTTATTTAATAAATTAAAATTGAAAAATTGTAATCATTGAAAAATTGCTTTGGTACACGAGAAATAAGAAATGAAACACTTTGGGACGTGCTGTGATAGGAAAATAATCAACTTCAGTGTGGTCACAGTAATTCTGTTTCATCACATCACCTGTCGTTGATTATTTTCCCATAACAGCATGACACAAAGTGTTTTATTCCTTACTTATAATATAATATAATATAATATAGATTTTGAATATAGTTCTAATAAATTATTGTCTAGTTACATATCTTATAGTTTAGAATAATAATAAAAGGAAACTTTTGGATGTAAAATACCTGATTAATATCAAATATTAGATCATATCAGAGTTGGGAAATGTAAATAATAATAATAATCATAATAATAATAATAATGCAAGTACACAAAATTCTATTGTATTCTAATTATATCTATTAATATATATTGTATCTATATAAGACGTCCATGTAAATTATTTAAAGAAGAAGAAGAAAAAAAAAGAAAAACAATTAAAAAAAAAAACCCTAAATTGTAATTTGTAACAAGCAAGGCTCATGTTTTTCTTTAAGGTGGACCAGATCTCTGAGAACTTTTCCAAGCGTGTAAAAAAAGAAGTTAATGTTATTCATACACTTCTCACAGATTGACTGAGATTTCTGCACATTCATGGATACGTTTGTGTGGTTTATTTTTGGGTAAAAAATAAAGAAATGAAGCGTATTATGAAACTGGAACCCTTTGGTGGACACGTGCAGAGCAGAACTGTGCGGCTCCACCTTAACACAGAGGAATGAAGCGGGTCGGGAAGATTTGGTGGGCGGGGAAAAAAAGGTTTAGGACAAAAAAAAAAAAAAAATATTACAACATCACGTGGTTGGAGATCAAAAGAAAGAGAGAGGAAGAGAAAAAAGGGGAAAATGTGCGAGCGGCAGAAGAGGAAAGAAGGGAAGAGAAGAGAGGAGAAGAGAGGAGAAGCAATGCTACGCATGTGTCAGTCCTGCAGCTGTGAAACTGGGCTTTAAAAACTGAAAAGTCTTTATTTCAGCTTGTTTCATTTGAACCCTGAAATTCCTCCACTTCTTTCCACTTCCAAAAAACAGAAGGAAATTATGTCCCGCTTTGCACCGATCCAGCCGGCGAGATGAGGATGATGATGGTGATGATGATGGTGATGATGATGATGGTCATGATGATGGTCATGATGATGATGATGATGATGATGATGATGATGGTGGTGTTTTTTTCCCCGAGAAGAAGAAGAGGAAAGGATTCAGTGTTCACTGTGCTGGAGCTTTTTCTTTGCTTCTTTCTCACCGTTTCGGCCAAGGACACGGCCTTCGTGGAGGTGGTGCTGTTCGAGTCGAGCCCGAGCGGGGATTACACCACCTACACCACCGGGCTTCAGGGCCGCTTCTCCCGGGCCGGAGCCACCATCAGCGCCGAGGGAGAGATCGTGCAAGTAGGTGTCCGAGCCGTGAGCCCCGGCATGCCCTGCTTTCCCCTGGATCTTCCTCCTTACAGCACATGTGCTCTCTGAGCTCTCTGAGCTCCACTTCTCTCCGAGGCTTCTGTCTCACTCACTTGGTTGAGATTTCAGGTTTCTTGGTGCTCTCATGTCCTCAGATCAGGCTTCATCTCCATATTTCAGTGTATTTATTTTAAGGAAAGCTAGACTGAAACCTCATGTGACTGGTGTGTTGCAGTTTGTAGTCACTGTAGCTGCGTGTGTTTGCTTTCCATGGAGGCTGCAAAGCTCCTTCCTGCTCACTTTCCCACTTCTGCAGTGACAAATGAGAACAACATCAGCTTCGAATTGCTCTGTAACTCCATTACTCTGTCTCAAGTTCAGAAAAGTTTACAGCTGTGAGGTTTAGATCACTGTGGAGCTTTCTGGAGGGTGTTTTCTGTGAACTTACACTCCTTTCTGAGCTTCTTCCATCCTCCAAAAACCTCCTTTTCCATTCAAAAGCCCTCTCTGAACCCTTTCATACTTCTGTAATCATAAATTAGAAACATTTCCTACTTGCTGTTTAACTTTGTTTATCTGTTGCAAGTTCAGAAAGTTTGCAGCTCCTAAATTATTCGCTAGTTTTAGATCACTGGAGCTTTCTGTAGATTTTTTCTGCTCTTAAACTCCTTTCTGAGCTTCTTCCATGCTCCAGAAACCTCCTTTTCCATTCAAAAGCTCTCTCTGAACCCTTTCATACTTCTGTACTGATAAATTAGAAACATTTCACTCTTCCGACTTGCTGTTTAACTTCATTACTCTGTCTCAAGTTCAAAAAACTTTACAGCTCCTAAATTATTCGCTAGTTTTAGATCACTGGAGCTTTCTGTGCTCTTAAACTCCTTTCTGAGCTTCTTCCATGCTCCAAAAAAACCTCCTTTTCCCTTGAAAACTCCTTCTGAACCTTTTAATTTCTCATTACAGAAGTATTAGAAACATTTCACTCTTCCTCATTGCTGTTTAACTTCATTACTCTGTCTCAAGTTCAGAAAACTTTACAGCTCCTAAACTGCTGGTGAGGTTTAGATCTCTGGAGCTTTCTACAGTGTTTTCTGTGAACTTAAACTCCTTTCGGAGCTTCTTCCATGCTCCAAAAACCTCCTTTTCCATTAAAAACTCCATATCTGAACCCTTTCATACTTCCGTAATGATAAATTAGAAACATTTCACTCTTCTGACTTGCTGTTTAACTTTGTTTCTCTGTTGCAATTTCAAAAAACTTTACAGCTCCTAAATTATTCGCTAGTTTTAGATCACTGTGGAGCTTTCAGTCCTTTCGGAGCTTCTTCCATGCTCCAGAAACCTCCTTTTCCATTCAAATCTCCTTGTCTGAACCCTTTCCTACTTCTGCAATGATAACTTCTGTTTAACTTCTTTTACTTTGTCTCAAGTTCAGAAAACTTTACAGCTTCTAAATTGTTAGCTAGTTTTAGATCACTGGAGTTTTCTGTAGATGTAGGTTGTTTTCTTTGCTTCAAAAATCCATCCTTCTATGCTCCAGAAACCTTCTACTGAACGCTTTCATACTTCTGCAGTGATAAATTAGAAACATTTCACTTTTGGTAATTGTTGTTTAACTTTGTTTCTCTGTTGCAAGTTGAGAAAAGTTTCCAGCTTCTAAACTGTTGGTGAGTGTTAGGTCACTGTGGAGCTTTCTTTGGCCTTAGATTGTTTTCTTTCTGCTTAAAATCCTTTTCGAGATGTTTCCATTATCCCTTTCATGCTGAAACCTTTGCATTTCGTACGCCTAAACAACATGGCACAGTGTCTGCACTTTATTCTGTTACTCTCAGGCAAAAAAGTTTACAGCTCTTAAAGCTCTTATTAGCTAGTTTTAGGTCACTGTGGAGCTTTCTGTAGATTTCAGGTTTCTTTGTGCTTTCTACTTAAATCCTCATTCCTCGTTTCATGCTTCTGCACTCTAATGTGTTGACATTTCACTGCTTTTTTTTTTTTTATGATGAAAACTAGAGCGAAATGTGAGTGTTAAACTTCAGCAGAGACTCGTCTTCTTGTTTAAGTCACTGTAGCTTCGTGCATTTGCTTTCCATGCAAACTATAAACCTAATTTTGAGCTCCTTTCTGCACATTTTCATGCTTCTGTATGATTTATTTCAGAAATTAAGAAATATTTCACTGTTCCTAATTGCTGTTTAACCTAGTTATTCTTCCACAAGTTCAAAAAGTTTACAGCTTCTAAGTTGTTGCTGGGTTTTGGTTTTAGGTCACTGTGGAGCTTTCTGTAGATTTTGGTTGCTTTGTGCTCTTAAAATCCTTTCACAGCTCCTTCCAGGATCACTTGTATGCTAAAGTATTTGTTTTTAGTGAACACGGGACTCAGAGATGTATAGATAAAAGTTATGAGGAAATCATTTAGAGGTCCTGAAATTGGTTTTCGCTCACTGTTTAGTTGGTACTTCAGTCGGTCACTACAAAAAGTTTTTACAAAAAGTTTACAGGCGTGTTGAATGTTGGTGGCTCCTTTCTTTCATGCTTCGGTTGGATAAAATGGACAAATTTCGCAGTTCTTAATCACTACTTTACTTCGTTACTTTGTCGCAAATTCAAAAAGTTTACAGGTCCTAAACTTTTGCCGATTTTTATTCTTTTTATTTTACATTTTATGGTTTTAATGGTACATCATGGTACAATGTTTCTACTTTACTGTGTTACTCTGAATACCAAAGTTTACAGGTCCTAAACCTTTGCAGATTTTTATTCTTTTTATTTTCCATTTTATGGTTTTAAGCATCATGGTACAATGTTTCTACTTTACTGTGTTACTCTGAATACTAAAAGTTTACAGGTCGTAAAGTATTGCCGATTTTTATTCTTTGGACTCTGTGTAGCTTTCTTTCTGCTTAAAATCCTTTTGAGCTCCTTCTATGATCTCTTTCATGGTCAAATTTTTACATTTTATGGTTTTAAGCAACATGGTACAATATTTCTACTTTTCTGTGTTACTCTGAATACCAAAAGTTTACAGGTCCTGAATTGGCAGCTCGATTCTAGTCCCTATTTCAGCTCTCAGTACATATAAATCTTTTACGCTCTTTTCTGAGTACTTTCATGTTTTTGTGTGTGTGTGTGTGTGTGTGTGTGTGTGTGTGTGTGCGTGCGTGCAAAAATCATTGATACTGTACAGTTTTAAGAAGCATGAGGCATTCATGCTTTTGTACAAACTTCTTACAAGTTACATGTTTTAGAGGTGAAGGATGTTGAACTGGCGGTGAGTTTTTCTCAGGGTTTAATTGCTGCTTTATTTGGTTCCTCAAAGTTCAGGAAGTTTACAGATTCTGTGTTTGGTAACTTGTTTTTAATGACGTCGAGCTTTCTTTATTTACTGGTTGCTTATGCTCTGCTTATTGCATGATCCATTTCATGGTTTCAAACAACGTAGTGCAAGATTTCTGCTTTATTCTGTAAATGTTGCGAGTTCAGAAAGTTCAGAAGGTCAAAATCTGGTGCGATTTCGTTCTACAGATTCAGGTAGATTGTGTGCTTAAATCTCGTTAAAGTTTAGAAGTCAACTGTTTTAAATGTAGTCATAAGTTGTTGGTCAGTATGTAACTTTCTGTAGGTTTACATTCCTTATGAGTTCAATCATGTTTGAGATCTTTGTGTGTTTTGTAAGATGAAATATGATGAAAATTTGATATTTGTACACTGCTTCTTTATTCATCTGTCTTGTCCAGAATTCAAAAAATGTTACAGTAGGAAATGTTCTGAATTGATCGTTTTTGCTCACAATTTTAAACTCCTATGTGAAATATCAATATTTCTCCAGCAATGTGGCCATCTACTGCTCGTTATTCTGTTACTTTTAATTGCAAATGTGTAAAGTTTACAGACTGTAAAATTAGTGGTGATGTTTGTGCTAGCTGTTTAGCTAACTTTACTGTTAGGTTGCCTTCTGCATACTTAAATCTCTAAATCTCCTTTTCAGCTCCAGCTGCACTTCCGCTTACTAAAATAGTGATTTCACAGTGATGCACATTGTTGCAAGTTTACAGAAAGTTTACAGCTCTCAGCTTTGTGATGATTTTTTGGTTGTTATTATTATATGGTTAGATTTCTTTAGCTTTTGTTTGCTTTGTATGCCCTTAAAATCCTTTCGAGCTCCTTCCATGACGATGCTAATACTTCTCAATGCTATAATACGGATATTTTTGTTCTGCTTTTAGCAACTTTTTTGCTACTTTATCTTGTCCAAACTTGTAAAAGTTTACTCATTTCCATACAAGAACAAGTTACTTAGAAGCTTGAGTTCAAAATTGTACCGGTGGTGAATTTTGTTTTCTGCTTTTCTTTTCATTTAGCTAATTTTTAAGCTCCTCGTGAACTTCTGTGCAACATTTCAACATTCTGTAGCTACAATTATTTTATTCAGTATATAATTTTAACAGTTTACCGAAAGAAGTGTGGTTAGATATTTTCTAATAGTAGTTAAAATATTGACATGAAAACACTTTTTGTACTGATTCCTGATTGGCAGTTTGATTAAATGTGTTGTGGTTTTGAGGGATAAGTGATAAGTGCTGGTTTTGAGGGATAAGTGATAAGTGCTGGGCTTCATTTGAACCGTGAACATGGTGTAAACTTTCTACGTTTTCTTAATAGTCATGGATAAAAAACTATTTCTTGCATGTTTTATCCCACTGACCTGTTGCATGGTCCCTTCTTGTTGCACATATGGCTGTGAAAAAGTCAGGAAAAGTCACCCAGTTGATGTAATTTCTCTCTCTCTCTCTCCCTCTCTCTCTCTCTCTCTCTCTCTTCTCTCTCTCTCTCTCTCTTTTCAAAGCATGAAGAGCTCAGGACGTGTCCAGGTTTTAGATTGCTGTAATTGAAGACTGATTTTTGACTCCTTGCCTACACATAATAATAACTTCAGCGCATTCAGGAAGGTCTAGCAAATTCACACCGTCCTCCGCTCTTTCTGTTTTGGCAGCAGCTAGCGTGGCATCAAAATACATGCTAATAGTCTTTCATTTCAACTCTGTGTTGACTCGGAGTCGCATTACTGTTGTATTGGTTTGAAATTTGCTTGCAATTTGAACACAGTAGATATCTGTATTACAGCAGAACACCCCAAAAGTTGGAAGTACATAAAGTGGTCCACTGAAATGTATTGATTTGTGAATTTATAATGAAATATATGTATGTGCGTATGTGTGTATATGTGTATATGTATGTATATATATATATATATATATATATATATATATATATATATATATATATATATATATATATATATATATATATATATAATGTGTATATATGTGTATATATATATATGTATATATAATATATGAATGAATTTATTCATTTTAACTACACTTGAGCTCTTTATCATTTCATCATTTTGGAAGAGCTACTTTATAATTTTGTTCCAGTCTGGATTGTCAGCCATGTCGCTGTATTTCTCCATCTTCACCTGTGAAAAAATGACCGAGCAAATGGCCTGCTGTCTTTTAGGTAAAATCTACAGACGTCTGATAATTCTGTTCTCCTGTAGATAGACACCTTGGTGATTTTAGAGGCAGATCTGCTTCTTGCATTGGAGGAAAAAGTTTTTGACCGCTACAACTCTCCGAATTTATTTTGCAAGCTCACGTATCTTTATTAAAACCCTTCCTGACCTGCGAAAAGATGAATGTTTTGGAGGAATCTCTGAACACCGTGCTTGGTACATTAGCAGGAAAAAGCAAATAAAATCAGAAGAGAATGATCCTGAAGCTGATTAAAGAAGTTGCTATAAGTATGAAGCTACTTTATATTCCAATATTCCACAATATCATGCAGTGTTTATTTTTCTAGAAATAACTGAATCATTGATTTAAGTTCCTTAATTATCCTAGGTTAGATGATGCTAAATAAATAAAAAATAATCACATGACCAGGTGTGATGCAATTATCTGACTTTAGAACTCGTCCTTCCTGTATGAATTAAATTTCTGAAGGTTATCATGCAGGAAATGTTTTTAATAAAGTTATTACAGACGTCGTCCAGTGAAACGTTTAAGACGTTTAATTGTGATTTACGGAGTGTGTTCTCAGAGCACGTCTTTCACCTCAGGCTGTCACGTTTTTGGGTGTAAATCTTTGCTAGCGTGTTAATTTCACATAGTTGAGCTTCAGAAATTCGTAGAGATCGGACTGAACTTCTTGGAGTTGTCTTTTGGTGAAAACGTGATTTTCAGATGACGGAGGTGATAAACGTGTCGCGCCGTATCTGGAGCGGATTTTCAGGTTTTCTGTGACAGCTAAAAACTACAACAATGATAAACATTGAAAACAATGAATTTTTCTTCAGTATACAGAAATAAAAAAAAGCAAGGATGTCGTCCAACGTGTTGTTAAAAAAAAGGGTAAATGAGGCGTATATTTTCCGTTGGAGTCGTCGACTTGTGAGCGTTCTACTCTACAGATTTTTATGGAATTGTGGAATGTATTTGTGTTGCACAACGTTCAGGCACAGAGGAGCCTCGAGCAGTTTTTAGATGTAGTTTTTGGAGCATTTTTAGAACCGTGATTATCTTCAGTGCTTTGGTCTGCGTCGGCCAATCAGCAGGAGCTGGTGGACGTTTGTGAAATATGGCCTAATTGCATGCCTTGAAGCAACCCTGCATTTGCTGGTCTGTGAAAGATCCACTTTGGAGCCGTCGCACATTTCTGCATTCTTTGTTTAGGCAGCCTCTCTGCTTTTTCGCCTTGACCTCATGCGGTTGAAATGAGAAGAATGAAAAATGTAGGGTTTTTTTTTTTTTTTTTCGCCTTTATATATTCATGACAGGCTACACCCAATGGCGGATGTTTCACCAGCGTGGGATTATGAGCGATTTAAAAGTGGGATTGTTATGAGTGTAGGTCATATTCATCAAACTGGCACGCGGTCATCGGTGTTTGTTCCGGCGCGGCCGTGGCGTGGAGGTGGTACACCGTGGACGGGGCAGGATGAGGGGTTTTAGCGGTCGTGATATTTAGTCTAGCCGTGTATGTATTTAGCACGGACTGTTTGGCGCTGGCCTTAAGCCACGTGGAGCCACGAGACCGCTGCTTTACATCGGAAAAGCCGCAGACGTTTAGGTCCGCTCTGGCTTCAGACGCCGTTTAACATAGCGCTGGTCTCGGATTGTTAACTTTGATGGCTTCTTGTCTGCACTGGCCTGAGTGGTTTTCAAAGCGATCTTTTGGTCTGCTCTTAAGACGGTCCATGTTTTTTTTTGCTTCTTACACACCTGAACCATGCCATCAGGAACGCTGAACACCTGGTACAGATGTTGAAGGAGCAAAAATCCACTTTTCCTGAGAGAAAAGTGAGGAGCAAGCCTGTAGTTACTCACATTAACAATCCTTTAAACGCTCTTTGTAGAACACACCACTGTGTGTTAACCTTCACGAGTTCTGAGTCGTGTGGAAGCAAAGAACCATTAATTATCCAATGAATCCTTAAAGAACGCATATTTTTCCTAAGAGTGAATGAATGTCAACTTGTTTTGGAGACTTTTTGTTTGATTTTTATTTCTGTTCATCAGTATTGAATAAAAATGAGCAGAACGTGTAATTTTCCATCGACGTTTTCAGTGCAGCGCGGCAGTGCAGATGCCGCGTTCACACTTTAATTCCAGCAACAGATTGCGAGATGTGATATTTTTGACATATCGCTCGCCCCTAATCAAAATATCTGATGTTCCACGATGTCTCGTGGGAGTTAGTTTCGCAGAAGTGGCAGTTGGAACATGCACAAACACAATGCACCTGTACAGCTTCGTTATGGGAGGAAAACGTTTGAAACTTCTTTTTAGTTTGTAAAATGTGTGAGAATCAAGTAAAGGAAAAAATGAAACAACTGGTAAAAAAATAAATGGTGTGAATTGAACAGTGACTATTTTGCACTGTGACTATTTTGCACTGTGACTATTTTGCACTGTGACTATTTTGCACTGTGACTATTTTGTAAGACTGAATAAAACAAACGTTAGCTGTTGGTGTTTCGCTGAATGTGAACAGTGCTACTGGAGACGCGAGATTCGCACTATTTCAAAACAGAAATGTGTCGTGGCCCATTCCCATCACTCCATTCTACCACGAAAAAAGAGGCTTATCTGCTCTTAGAACTCCATTATAACTGTTTTTTTGTTAGTAATCAAATGCATCAGTTATTAAAAAAAATTGTCATTTATGTCTACTGGTCATTTCAACCCTTTAGTCTAACATCACTTCATCGTTATAATTCGTCTAAACAGCACATTTTTTATAATATCATGTTCCGAGGTGTTTTATTCCTCTTATATCACAGCTATTTGTCAACACTAACAATTTATTTATTAAAAGAATGACAAAGTACCTTTTTTATCCGCTTATAGTTATAGCTAATGTTGTCACTTACGTTAAAGCAGCTATAAACAGTCGCTCATTCAGCAGCCTCTTTTTTTTTTTCTCTCTCTCTCTCTTAAACAAAAAAGAAACACAGCCTGTCCTGAAGATGTCGGAAACCATAGTTACAGCTTTACCTCTGACTGTTACAAAGCGCTGACGCTGGAGACTCCTTCCGGAGAGGTTAATGATATAAAAGTCTCCTTACAGAAAACTTCACCATATCAACGATTTTTAATCTGTTTATACGGAGCCTCTGCCGTGTGAATGAGCTGTGACTATAGAAATGAAAACGCATTAGAACGAGCGTATTAACATAAAACCTGTGATTTGCAGCTGCACTACTGTCAGAGCTGCTGTTAGAGAAAATTAATCCACACCTTCTGACCAATCAGAATCCAGAATTCAGCAGCATGTATAGTACTGCAAAGTTACGTGTTCTAGCACCGCTGTAGGTTTAAAAGCGTGAGGTTGTAACTAGGCCAGTGTTGTCTCATTGGGTCGTGTGATTATCATACCAGGAATTTATGGTGGTGTAGAATTCCTAGTTGGTTCTGTGAGGAATTTTTGGAATCCTAAGACAGGTTTGGCTTTATGTTGCTTGGAAACGTCTCTGTTAAATGCATGGATGGAAGTTGACTTATTTGTTATGCAATTGTTCACTTTAATCCACTTCTACACACACAGACACACACACACACACACACACCCCGCCTCGCTGTCCATTTTTCACGGTTTGGAGATGAGACGAGCCTCAGTTATGAATCTCTGTCACGGTTTTTCTCTCTGTAGTCTTTTTTTTTTTTTTTTTTTTTTTTTTTTTTTTTTCAAACCCGCATGAGACACGAGCTCCTGTTAGCAATCTTGGTTTTGGGCCTGGTGTCTCGCTGCAGGTTACACTCTGGCTTTGGCCTGACCGATGTTTTCTCTTCGGCTTATGAGCTTTTCCAAACACTTTCCTGCCGATTTGACTCGCCGTGGTCAGGTAAAGTTCTACGATTGTTTGAGTATCATATCTACAGTATGATATCTATCACCAAAACTGGTTTTGGGATTCAGATGTTTGGAAGCCTCTTGTGTCAGGTCTGACTTTTCATTTCGAGTCCAACCCTTAGTGTAGCGTCAGCGCCAAAGCAAACAAACTGCGCCGTGTTCGCTGCCTTTGAACTTGGCGCAAATGCAAAACTGACGTTTTGCCTCTTGAACCCTTGCTGTCTGCAAATTTGCCTCATAGTAACTGCTTAATTTAACAGCTGGTGTCTCTTTATTCCTGACGAGACCGTCAGAGCTGCAGCAGGTTGATTGTGATATGTGAGGGGTTTTTGTTTTGTTTTGTTTTGGTTTGGTTTTTTTATGTATATACAGTGTGTTATTGCTCTTTTGATTTTGGATAAAAGTTTCTGTACTACTTTATCCTGTGCTAGCAGTTGAAGACTAATTTGAATTAAAGGAAAATTTAAAGAACGTGTGTATGTGTATGTATATATATATATATATATATATATATATATAACAACCAAGAAGAGTTTGCACTCATATTCAGTTTTATTTGGTTTATTTCCTTCATTTTCCTGTTTTTTCATTTGGCCCATAGGTTTAGGTTTTGATGGACTTTCTTAAGGTGGCTAATTTCAGAACATCTTTTTTTTTTTTTTTTTAAAGAAACACCTCCATATGTTAATTGAAATATTAATGATGCACAGAAATGGAAATTCCTGTGAAAAATCTAAACCCAAAATTCCAGGGCATTTATTTACAGTCAAAAATAAATAAATAACAAATAAACAGATTTTTCACAGGAATTTCCATTTCTGTGCATCAGTAATTGATATTATTGAATGATTGAATGTAAACTCTTTTTAAACTTCCTAAAAATGTTTTTTTTAAAAAAGGATTACACTGTTACATTACTGGACTAAGTTTCTTGCTTTCATTAGCATTAAAATTATTTGTAGTATTAGATTTGATACTTTGTTTTAGGCTAGTATTTTTTTCCTTCAGTTTTCTTCACTTTTTGTCTTTCGGTTGAAAAGCAGACGTTTCGTTTCAGAGCTTTTTCGGATGAAATTTTGGTGCATCTTTAATTTAACAGTGAAGTTTATTCGGCCATCTGTAGTCCAGACAAGTAACTTGGTGCAATTATACTTAATTGCAATTAAAATCTTTGTGTCACAATATATTGTGGCACCACATCATTATTAATAAACACCCCATAATAATCTGCGTAGTCTTCATTTAATTTCTTAACAAAAATCTCCTACAATTAAGCAGACATTTCGAGTGGTTAATTAAAGCTTTAATCCTAAACGACTGTAACTACCAGGTAAGAAACACAACACAGGACCTGATTTTATGGTTCATTAACTCATTTGTGATTTGATCATTATGAAACAAGCTGTTTTTTTTACCTCCCTTCTGTATCTTTTATCCTCTGCGCTCCAGACTGGCTTGAGTCACTCATCTGTCATCACGTTCAAACAGTGTGTGTGTGTGTATGTGTGTGTGTGTGTGTGGGCGCACACGTTTGAAGTCCCTTGTATAAACAGAAGTGATATTTCATTAGCTGGCGTAGGCCAGGGCGGTGTGTGTGTGATGACACAGTCATAAAAGCCTTCTGAGGGAGGCCCGAGTCGTCCGTGTGTGCCGACTCGTTTTACCTGTGGCTAAGTGACGTGCCTGAAATGCACCTGCTGATCCTTTTAGCTCGAGTTTTTTCTTCCTGCTAGTAAACCATGTCAGATTTCAGTGCTAACCACCGATTTCACATAATTATTTATCAAACATTAATTTTTTTTGTAATTATTTCTCAGCAGGGCTTAACGTCAGTGCGTTCAGTACAATGCAGTTTTGATTGAAAGGAGCAGGAACAATAATACGCAACACACAAAAGAGTCAATTTGCAGATGTTTAAGAGACAACAACATTTAGAAAACAACAAATTATGCATCATATACTGCCTTCAAGCTTAATTTCTGACCTTTTGCTTGAACACAAACCTGAAACACAATAATGCGTACGTGTTAGCAATACATTAGCCTAAAAATCTCACTAGCGACTGTGAGACTGTGCCAATAACATGCTAAAGTCAGCTAACCTATCACTAGCCAAAATGAAAAACAGTAAATCATTCATTTACAAATTGAAAAAAATTAAATATTAGAAATACTGTTGGTATTTCGCTAGTTGGGTAAATCTTCAGCTAGCATAAGCAGTTCTAGCTAATGTTAGCAAACATCAGCTAAGATCTCCAAATATGAAATATTATCTCAGGCTAGCATTTATAATGGCACTTCAGGTTCATTATAAATGCTAGTTATTCATCTTTTGGCATTCTTTGTGTAATATTTTGAGAAAAGTTTGTTAGCCTTTTCTCCTGCTAGTTTCTCTGCAAAGCTAATCTGCAAGTCAGTGAGATTAGCCTCACAGGTGAAAGGCTGAAACACAACATAACCAACAACACCAAGTATTAGATTTTATTATTCCCGAATTCATTATTTAAAACTGCACAAAACTATCATACAAATGATTTTACGTTTTTCTTTGTTATAACACATTTGTTTCATTATGTTTTTGAATTGTTAGTTCGTTTAAGTCCCTGTGACCAATCAGATTTGAGAATTCAGCAATGCTCTGGTATAAGGGCTGATAAAAGCATAACAATAATTAGTTATAAAATTTATCAAAGGTATTTGACACTGAATTTTTAGGCAAACTTTCTTTAAAGGTTCTTTATTTTTGGCAGGTGATGATCTAGTTTTCATCTGATTTGTTTTTTAAATTAAATTAAAACCTTGATAAGAGTTTAGGAATTTATTGTGATATGAAAATAAGCTACGCACACGCCTAGCTTGCAGCTGAAGCCGTGTCTAATTGTGCGAAGCGGTTGCGTCTTCCTGTCCTCGTTTTCTAGTTTGGTGCTCAATAATGTCAATGGGCGATTCAGCGGAGACGGCTGAGACAGACACAGCCTGTCCACATCTGACTCTGATTTCCAACCGTGAAGATTCAGAGAGGGAGAGACGGAGAGAGTGGAAGATGTGAGACGTGGCACTTCAGCACGGCCATATGTAACTCGTAGCGGAGAAATCGGGACTTCCTGTTTCAAAGCTCGTCAGGCCCAAACCTGCGCCCATGAGTTTTAGGGAGTGTGCTGGTTTCTGGAGGGCGTCTGCAAGCTGATTTTCACATCTGGCTAATTTTGCAAAGAAAATAACTTGATATCGGAAATCATGATGAGTTCGAGTTATAATCGTGGTTCTGTTTAGAAAAAAATGACATCAGACTGTCAGAGAATATCCAACATGTTTTTTTTTTTGTGTGTGTTGTCTGGTGAACACATTTATGAGATTACAATTGTTCCTTCAGAATTGTACAAAATAAGGCAATGTGGAAAACTGATATCCTTTATATTAGCTACATACACTCAGCTGAGGAACCAACAATCTCTGCTACTTCCTTCCAAGATAATTTTTTCTTCGTGTTGTCCCTATACACATTTAATAAAAGGTCACATATGACAGGATATGGTGAAACCACCAGGAACTTGTGAATGGGGAACTGAGGAGGACGTCAGACCACATGTGCCATAGGATTGGTCTGAGGAATTGTTCGAGCCACTTGTTTGGATTTGTCACTTTATCACATCATACCTAATTTGCAGAAAGTTGAGAAAATTTCATATGTCGCTTGTTGCGCTGTCGCTGAAATCGCGGCGCCATGTCGCATGTATGCATAGAAAATATGAATACAATTGCCTTTAGCTTAGTTGCTCGCTAGTGTGAACGTAGCTTTAGGTAGCCTCCTCCTGAAAAGAGCACAGGTCTAATGGTGATATTTTGAAGTATCCACCATAATAATATTGTTTGGATGTAGCATCTTTAGCAGAAATAAATTCTGTTCCATTCAGAAGGTGGTGTAAGGACTGTGGTCTTCTTCACTGCCTTGTTTTGGACAAAGTTGACATCCTTTGTGGGGAAAGAAATCCCCAAATTTTGTTAATCACACAAATATTGATCTAAAATGCTGTCCTGCGTCTTATTCCATACAAAGTGCAAAGTACATAAGGGTGCTCTGCATCTCCTGGGCTACACTGGCTGGGCTGTGATCTGCTGCAGTGTATTGTGGGATTGTGCTGGATGTTCTGCACTACACTAAACGCCCCTAGCCAGTGCACTATATAGTGAATAGCTGTGGTTTGGAATGTGAAAATAAAAAACAACACAGCCGATTAGACTGTCACTCTGAATTTGAAATGATGCCCATTTAAAAGTTGCTAAACATAACCGGTTCTTTTCAATATGATATTATTGCGTTCGAAGGTTAAACAATTATCATGTTATAAAATTTAATTATATGTGTATAATGTATAGCTCCAGCCAAGGTAAAGCCAGAATTATGAGGCCCCCCCAAAAAAAAAGTTTCCTCAAAGTTTGCTCAAGTTACGTGGTGCTAAATTAAGAGCATAATGAGCGTTTGGGTTGGTCTGAAGAGTCAGACTGCAGAGAGTGGGGCGAAAATGTTGAAAGCGCCGTGTCTGGGCCTTTTCCCGCTTCGTGGCAGCAGCTGAATGTTGAGCCTTTCATATACTAGCCAAAGTCGTTTAAGGCTGTGTGTGTGTGTGTGTGTGTGTGTGTGTGTGTGCGTGTGTGTTTTCCCTCTTCCTCTGTGGGAAGAGAACAGATGAAACTGTTTTTGTCTTGAGCTTTGATCACTGTCGTATTTCTCTTACCACCGTCTGACTCTCGCTTTGCTATGATCAAACATGGTCATGTTTACAAAAATATTACATTTAACTGATCCACTATTGTGGTATTCGTGATGTCAGAAATATTTCTACCAGCTCAGAGTTTGAAAGCTGTGACGTTTCTCAATACGGATTGCAGTATAGTTAGCGGTCAATGCTAAGCCTATTTAAAGTGTCATTTTAGCTTAACTGAGTCTTTTCTTAACAGTTTATCGACATATCTGAGGTAAATGTTAGCATTCTAGATGATTTTATTTCATTTTCATGGTCGCTACACCTTTACATTGTCCTTAACAGCTACACACTTTAGTAAAAATACACAAGCGATTTGTTACAACATAGCTAAATCATTAGCCTCAGTCAGAACTGGCTTAAACAAGGTGTCCATGTTTCTAGCACCAGGTTTCTCACAGCTTTAAGCACGATTACCTGTAAGTTCTAGTTAAATGCATCATTACAGAAAATATTCCTTTGTTCTGTAATATAGCAAGTGCTGAATTCATTTTAGGAAGCAGGAATAGGCGATATATCACAGTACTTCTACAATACAGTATCTGTATCAAGATATTTATGTTTGCTAACAAACTAGCAGCGAAATCAGTAGTGTTAAGTTAAAAAAAAAACAAAAAAAAAAACAAACTTTTATTTAATGTCTCCAAAAGTAAAAGCAGAAAACAAAAATTGATCATTTTACAAATTTAAAGATTCAGTAACATCAAATCTGATGCTTCCAGTCAGAATTTGTTTTAAAAACCTGAAATATACCTTCACGAGATATCTCAAACATGTATCGTGGGATAATTTATCGCAATATCGATATTATATTGCCCAGTTTTACTAGCATGTAAGTCATTGAAAGAGCCTGGTTACTAGCTAATATGCTAATTAGCCGCTCATACAAACATGAGCTCGTGTTCATGAGCTCTACGTCTAGTTTATGCATTAATACAGCTAATGTTGCGTTTTGTTTTACTGCAGAATTTGAATGTTAAATTTTGCACAACTTGCAGCCACTTCTACGTTTCATGCATTTGCAGTGCATCATGGGTGATTCTCACGATCCTGTTTCTCTCACTTCATCTCTCTTTTACCTTCTTTGTCTCTTCATTCATCAGTCTCTTTCTTTCTGTCTCTTTATTTCTGTCAGTCTGTTTTTCTTCCTGTGCGTAGCTTTCTCTGTCTCCAGTCCATTCTGTCTTAATTTTCCTCTATCTGTTTCCTTCTCTCTTTCTATCTTTCTTTCAGTCTTACTCTCTTTAAGCTGTCCCTGTCTATCTGTCAGTCTGTCTGTCTTTTTTTCCCTTTCTTGTTCTTCCTGTCTTACTTTTGGAGACATCACTGTCTTTTTGTTGTCCTTTTTTGTCTCTTTTTTAATGGTTGTGTTTCAGTCTGTGTCTCATTTTGCGTCTTTCTCTCATTTTCTCTGTCTGTTCATCTCTTTTTGGTCTGTCTGTCTGTCTGTCTGTCTGTATAAACAGCGTTATGTTGGGAGATGGTAATGTCTCTCGGGGCTTTACAGCTGCTTTGTTGTTGGACAGGAATGTGCTGACGGACGGGCCCAGTCTCAGACGCAGTCCTTTTTGTCTATCATGTTCCCTTTACATTCTTTTTATTCTCTCTGTTCTTTTCTTTCTTACACATGCTTCTCACTCTGTATGTTTTTCTTTTTTTCATTCTTTTTGGCTTTCACTCATCTGTGTCTGTGAAGTCGTGTCTTATCACACCGTCTCGAATGCCTCATCAGCTCAAAAACACACCGGGGTCAAAGTATTTAGTCTCCTTTACTGAACAGCCGCGCTCTTGCGAAAGCTTTCAGGCATGCGCCGATAATAAATTGTCATATCACAATATTTTTATCATGATTTACAAATTCACACACATGCGCACGCACAAACACACAAACACACACATATTGTGTAGAATGCTGTTTACCTAAGTAGCCTGCTCCTGAATGGAATGCAGGGTTGTGTCTATATAATTGATTATGCGGAATAAAATAATTGTTATAATAAGTATAATTAAACTCACTGTAATAAGTATAATTAGTTGTAATTGTGAGTAATTATTAGCCTGTAGCTAAAACCCAAACGCTTTAAAGTTAATTTGTACAGGTTACACAGGAATTTCATTTGACAGATCATCACACTACCCATGTACCAGTGCAACATATCACCTCATATACATGTTTGTCTAATATTAAAAATAACAAGATGGTGAACATTGAGCGTCATTAGCATTAGCTTTTATTCGTTTCAGTGGCGTTTGCTCACGAGGACGTTCCGAGGTCTGGGTGTTGTCGTCTTGGGTTTGTGGGAACGTTGTTCGAGCCAACAAATTTGAGTAGTAAATGTCATGTTGCTCACCAGAAATGCTGAAATATGACTTACTAACAATGCTGATTAGCTGACTGCACACTAGGGCATGAACTAGCTGTGAAAGTGAGGAAAGTTGTAATTTTTTTGCATTAAAACACTGTTTCAATCAAAAACGTCTAAATGTTACAAAACAAACAGAAGCCCAGAAAAATGATGCTAGCTGAAGCTTGTTAATTGTGCACCTCGTAGAGTTGGTGGACCTGATAAACTCGTCTTATACCACAGCTATTTTTAATCTATTAAAGAACATGTACTTTTTAACCATTTATAGTTACTTTTAATATTGTGTACCATTCGTAAGACAAGTTCTCATTTACGTTATTGCAGCTATAAACAGTCGTTTCCTCACTTTCTCTCTCTTGAAGTTAAGACGAAAATGCTCATGTTTTTCATGTTACAGAGAAAGCACGAAGTGTAAACTCCTCTGTCCTGAAGACTGTCCTGTAGTGGAAAACTCTCTGACTGTTACAAAGCACTGACACTGGAGACTCCTTCCATAAATGATAAATAAACGTCCCTGACAGAACAAGTCCCTGTGAATGAGCTGTTACTATAGAAACGATAATGTATTAGAACAAGTGCATGTATATAAACGTGTGATTTGAATCAAAGCTGGAACTTGAGTCAGAGCTGTTATAGAAAATTAATCAACAGCTACAAACCAATCAGATTTGAGAATTCAGCAGTGCAGTGGTGGAAGTGTGGTTACTGTTTAATAGACCCAATAAACTGGCATCCCAGTCTAAAGTTTTTTTTTGTTTTTTTTTTTAATGTAAATGGGATGTGTCCTCATTTCTGACTCTCGCTGTTGTTTGTTACAAATAACCTTCATTCATCACGGTCTTTGCAGCTGCTGTCATCCTGTACTTTCCAGTCGACAGATAGCTTTTTTTTTTTTTTTTTTTTTTTATTTTATTTTAAGTGGCGATATGGGCCACATTTTACCCTCACACACAGACTCTTTGTCCCTGAAACCCATCTATCTTGCATGAGCACTTTATTTATCTCGCGTGTTCTTTAATAGCCGACGCCAGCTCGAGGGACGAGCTCTCAGGTTGATAGATTAAGCTTCATAGTGAAGGATGAGAGAGAGTTTGGTTCTCCCTCCGGACCTCATTTAAGGGCGAGAGACTGATTTAGCCAACAGTCAGCATGGGCGTGTATCTTTACTCTGTGTACAGTGTACAAACCTTAGGAGAAAAGATTATTTGGAGTAAACCTACAAAGATTAGCCACACACTCACCAGAGACCCAAACAATCCCTGCTACTTCCTTCCAAGCTTTATTTTTCTTCACGTCTATATACACGTTTAATGAGAGGACATGTACGACAGGCTGAGATAAAACCACAATTCTGTTTTTGCGCATCAAACAGTAAATCAGGTGAAGTTGTGAGTGGGGAACTGAAGAAACATCGGACCGAATGTGCAGTTGGAGTCGTCCGAGGACTCATTAAAGCCAATCATAAAAAAATTTAAAAATTAAAGCATAAAAAATTAAAGCAAATCCCAACCCAAATGTGATACACCACATATTCTCAGATCGTGAGTGTTTTCTTTATCTCTCACTCTCACTCTCTCTTCATCCTTCTCCCTCTCCCTCCATCTCATCTGTTATGTGATTGCCCCCACTCGCTCTATCCATCTTTCTTTCCATAGTCATCTTTCTCATTCTCCATCCATCTTCATTATTTCTTATGGATGGAGATGTCTTTATTATTTATTTATTTTTTTTTTTTTTTTTACACCTAGCCCAGTCTCGCACCATTTCTAGGACTCATTACCTCGTTTGAAGAGCTTCATGTTCTACACTTCCTAACCCGTGATCTGTGTTACATTGACTATTTGAGGTTCATCATGTCCCAATCTGATTTTTCCATTTTCTGTCCTCCTCCTGAGAGCGACTCATCACCACATGTGGTTGAAAATCAGTCTAAATGCGCTCTGTGTGCAATGCGTCACTAGTGAGTATTGAGTGAGACGGCACGTGCAGCTACTTGTGTCTTTCATTCAATTTATACGTTTAGTCGTTATTTGTTACTAGAAGAGGGTGTATGCATCACTTTAAAACACACAGCTTTCTGACGTTGTTTCTCCCCTTTCTCTTTAGACTTGCCGAGATTCGTGTGTATGTAGTGAACGTCTGTGCTCATTGGTCACAGTATGTAAGGAGGAATAGCCAGGATTTGTTTTTCATGCAAATGTTGCACAATTAACACTGTGTTTGAATCAAATTGCTTTAAGAAACAAATCAAGATTGCTATTTTAATGTTGTGGATAGCTTCTGTTTTAATTCACTTCAGGTTTTTCATTATACATATACACAATATACACATACATAAGTACATTTGGGATTGAATCAGGCTTATAATGACAATAAGTGTAGTAAAACAGTATCACAGAGGCAGAGACGAGTGCAGAAACGTTATTCTTGTACAGAAATGTGAAGAAAAGTTTGCCGAAGGTATCCTGAATCACAGAAATAAACTACAGCTGTACAGCAGTGTAATTGTTGTAATGCAAAATGTAATTTGCAGTGTGCTAAATGTTTCTTTACATTACAGAAGAGTGGTTTTGCAGTGTGTGTACAGTGTTGGAGTAGATACATGTATAATTATAAATATAGATAAATAGCTTGCTAATTTACCTGTGATTTAATGTTTAGATTACATGATTGTAGACGTGTGTGTGTGTGTGTGTGTGTGTGAGATTGTCTGTTTACACTCAGATGTGTGGGGCAGGTTTGTGTATGAACAGTCAGATCTGATCCAGTACCGATCCAGCGAGGCCAGGGTTGGCCACAGTGCTTCTCTAGTTTTGCCCCAGTCGTGGTCATTCGGTCTCCGTGATCTGGGCAGATTTGTGTTTTCCCGCAATAACAAGTCCATCGTGTTGCCATGAGTTGATGAGTTGAGGACATGTTAGGCCAGATTCTCCAACTGACTGGGAAAAAAAAAAAACATGTAGGTACCAACAATAATCCAGATCCAGTGTAGTACAGCTTGGGATGTGACCAGACAAACAGTTTCTTCTACATTGTGCTTAACGTTCATGTGAATTTCAGACACTCTCCTATTGGTTGACGTGTGATTACATCAGAGCACGTTCTGCTAAAGTCCAAATTTCGAGCATCTTTTCTGCTCACTGCTATGATTTGCTGTCCAGCAACTTGGTTTTCCTTGAGGTGCCAAAACTTTCTTCCCATAACAAAAATACAGGCATAATTGGTTAAAACGTACCATCTAAGTCATCACTGATGTTCAGTAATTAGTTCAGGTTTGAGGTGGGTTTTCCTCGATCTCGTCATGTTGCTCTTGTGACTCTATTCCAAATCCACGCTTCTGACAGAGAGGGAGACGTGAGACGTGACGATGTGAGAAGGATGAAGAAGAGGAAGGAGAAGGAAAAAGAAGGAAGTGAACTCCAGCTGTGCTGCTTGGCTGTAATAACACGAGCGCTATAAGTGCCAAATCCAGTGTGGCCTTCACTTTCACATGTCTGCCCACAGGAATGTAATTAGAGCTGTCGAACACTCCTGAGGTGAGACGCAGCCCACCGAGCGCCGTTATAAACGCTACCAGAGGCCCGATCGCTTAAATTTAGTCGCCGACGCTTTATGTTTTTAGTGGAGAGAGAAAAGAATGCGGAAAATAAGGACTTTAGAAGGTTTGGATACTAAGCGCTGGTGTGTACTGACCACACCGAGAGTCCGTCTGCCGCGTTTCTTCACACCAAAGACTCTTTAAATTCTTTTCAATCCAAATTTTTAAGTTTAATTAACCGAAAACTTTGACGTATTCCTGCGTCACTGCACCATTTCAATGCCAGAGTGTGTACTGATTCACCAAAATGAAAACTCACGGCTGAAATCAGAGCAGAAATTTTTTTTTTTTTTTAGACCGAATGAAATGTTTACAGCACTTTTGACACTTTATTATAGGAATTATGGGATTGCCTTTAAGGACACATGGATACAGATGCTGCTCTGACATGTTGTTTAGCATAAGGAAGCTCGCAGAACTTCTCCGAATGGAAACAGTTTTATTTCAGGAAGCAGGAAGTTAATAATCGATGATTCTTTTCTAATGTCTGGTGGACTGGTTTCCCATCCAGAGCGTATTCCGCCTCGCTCCCAGTATTCCCGGGATAGACTCCAGATCCACCTTGACCCTGACCAGGATAAAGCTGATACTAAACATGAATGAATGAATGAATGAAGCTAGAATTCAGGACTTTGTGCAGCGCGGATGGCTGGAGGATCGAGTTCTGAATGGGTTTATTCAGAAACGCTCTCACGTTGCCATGGTTCAGGAGATCCGCAGCTTTGTTGATCTAACCGTCTGCAGAGGTTATAAAAACCCTCTCCTCTTGATTATCTTTTTGTCTCCATGCCTGTGTGTATGTATTTAACAGCCCTAACAGCTTACGTTGGCAGGACGTTTAGTGCTTTTTTTTTTTTCTTCCTTCCTTGCCTCCTTTTCTTTAGCTCTTTACCTCTTTTTTTTTTTTTTTTTTCTGGGCTGCTTTTAAAGAGGCTGGGTTCCGATTTCAGGAGGATCAGAGGTGTGTTTACTTTTGCCATCTGAACGTAGACCACACAGGTTGCGCTGGTGGAATAATTAGAGACGACGAGTGCAGAAAGGTAAATCCTTCACCAAACACACAAAGGAATTCTGGGATGGTGTAAATATGCTTTGGCTTTTGTTTTGCACAAACACCTTTACTTTGTTTTATGAGGTTTAACTAGTGCTCGAGAATTTTTTTTTTTTTTTTTTTTTTTTTTGGCGATTCTGATATTTTGCGTATGTAATTGCACCATATCATACTCTCATAATAACCCTGATGTAAACAGTTTTGCGTAGTGTAGTTACAGTATAATCGCATATAATAGCATCAGGAAAATTGAGTTGCTCCACCAGCTCTTTTTGGTGGCGCTTAAATTAGACAAGTTTTAGCATTGCTAAAGTCTAATGTGGTCTAATGTGTCCTTAAGTGAGCACGTTTGTGTGTCTACTCACTTTAAGTTGTAATTTTATTTCTAGACTTGAAAGACTAGTTTTTGCCCATTCTTAAAATTAGACTGACTTTTGTTTGGCTCTAATTCCTTCAATTTGTCACCTGTCACTGGATATCTGCCGTTTCGAAAACCAGTTATTAACATTTCCATCATTCTGAATATTGTGTTATTTGAATATATTTGTGTGAAGTTAATACAGACAGACGTGCATCTGGAGGCTTAATGTTTTCAGTTCTGGCGAAATGGCTCCATTCCTCCATGTTTAACACTTAAGGCGCAGCTTGTCGAACATCCCTCTGATGTTCTGACCTCCGAACCACGAAGGGCCAAAGGTCAGAGCTTTGAGGTCGCTGGTGTTAATGCACAGGATGGCGATCGCGCCCTCGAGCGCTTGGACAAGCTTCGACTTGCCGAACACAAATCACGGCCATCTGGACATGAAAAGGCTGAGGAACGCAGGAGCAGTGCCACGGGGCTTCCTCGTTTAGCACACTTCACTACTTTTATTCCTACGTGTCTACTCATCACATCTCAGTTATCGTCTCAATTAACTTTTTTGGCATGATGAATGATGATAAAACATAACTAGCATTCTTTTTTTTTTTTTTTTTTTTTTTTTTTTGTCTTCTCCTAAAAGGCTACCTTCAGATTTTTCCGGAATGTAAAAATCCATGGATGGATGTTATCTCAGGATCTTGAGCGCTGAACAAAGATTTTGATTTTTTTTTAAATATTGATGATGATCAGTTATTGATAGTGGTGTTACAGTTTGAAGTTTTCTCAGTATGATCACCTAGTGTAAAAATATCCTGGTTTCACAGTATATTAATTAACTTTTAATTAAATAAATTTTTAATATAAATTTTAAAAAATCAAAACAAAAAGATCAGATCTCGTAGGTGTTCTTTCTTGGGAAGATGTTTCTTAAAATGACTTTTCCATGAAATCTTGCACATTGTCAGAATGTATCACGTTGTCATTATAAGCTGAAAGAGAGAGAGCGGCTGCGAGGAAAATTGGTGCTTTGAGCGGAAAAAAAATCATACAGATACAGAATAGAGCACTGTTTGATTTCGTTTTGGTCAGCAGTGCCGTGTTCGTGTGTGTTGGTGTTAGGAACATGCTAGGAGTTGCAGCAGAGGTAGCAGTGTTACGTGTTTACAGTAACGGATTTTCAGTGCGGCTGCGTGTCCTGCGCCGTGAAACGGAGGTTGCTGTAGTGCGATTTAGGACGAGTCCAGAGGGACGGGGTCGGGATATTTTTGGGGAGTCGCAGCCGGACACAAAACGGATGAATTCGTTTTTTCAAAAAGTCAAGGGCATAGTATAACTAACCATGACACCAAAACAACCCTAGTTTACCAAGACAGTGTTGTGGTCATGCATGTTGACTGGCACAACATCTTGTCTAAGAAATAATACGCATGTAGCTATCGGCTGGCTGATGAATAAATGATGACTTGTTCACAGTAACGTACTTTACATTTGTCTTCATTGTAAATGTACGCGTGGCTTTACTTCCAGCTGGCTGTGGGTTTGTAAATGGACACCAGTATGAATGTGAACTTCTCGTAGAGGTCAAACATGACATTGTGACACCTGTCTCTCTCTCTCTCTCTCTCCCCCTCTCCCTCTCTCTGTAAGCCCATGGCCTGGTCCTAAAGTGTCCTGTATATCCTTCCATCATGCCCTTCCTGTAGGGCAAGTTACCAAGACCACTTGTCAGAGGTGGCAGTACAGCATAAAGCAGTTGTTCTGTCTTCATTTTGTCGCTCTCATTAGTTTTTTCTTTTTCTCTCTCTTGCCTAGTTTTTGCACAGATTTTATCCTTCTGTTTTTTGTTTTTTTTTTTTATTTCCCCTTTCGATCTTTCATCTTTTACTGAACGTGTTCATCAAGGCTTTGTAGCTTACACTCCCTTCATTGGGCTGCATGTTATCGTACTGTAGTGCGCGCACACACACACCCCCACACCCACCCACACACACACACACACACACACACACACACAGAGTAATGGAGAGCTCTGATACTATCAGCAGCTGCACAGACGGCACATCAAAGAGTCGTGGAGGCCTCGGTGCCCAGCTCGAGCGCTCACAGGACGGCGAGAATGGATGGCATGTCCCTCTCTCCACACGCTGGAGATGGAGCTCTGATAAATGATTAGAGAGTTGAAAAGAGAGACTAACTTTAAAAAAAAAAAAAAAAAAAAGCTTTTGCAGTATTTTAAGTAAA
This sequence comes from Pangasianodon hypophthalmus, assembly GCF_027358585.1. Lineage (NCBI taxonomy): Eukaryota > Metazoa > Chordata > Actinopteri > Siluriformes > Pangasiidae > Pangasianodon > Pangasianodon hypophthalmus. Next base: position 16,981,515 of record NC_069733.1, on the reverse strand, counting down.
GAACGTGTCCAAATTTAATATTAAACCACAAACAAGAACACTACACCAACTGATTGATGGGAAAATCTGACAGCTGCGTTGACCCTCCGATGTTGATTTTAGACGCGAGTGGCAATGATGGGGCACACGCCCTTCCTCAATTAATTTCTGCCAGCAGCTGAATTATGAAAATAAAAAGCAAATAGAAGATGAAAGAAGTGGTTAATTAGCGGCTTGTCTTGATGGAGGGAGATGAAAAAGAAAAAAAGAACATGCAGACAAAAATAGGAAAAAGGAAAGAGTCAAGGAATAGAGGCGAAGAGAGGCGAAAAAAATAGTGGCTGGAGACAAGAAAAAGTATAGTGGCTCACAGATGAAAAAGTGGAAAATAAAAACAAAAGATTAAATCAAGGTTTGGAGCCAATAATGGATCTAGAAGATTAAAAAAAAAAAAAAGAGTAAAGAATTACAGCTGGGAGTTGAAAAGAGGAAAGAAATTGAGACCAGGAAATGAGGGGGAAAAAAATAGAGGAGACGAAAGGAGAAAATAAGTTCAGGGATGAGAAAAGAATTGAAGCTCTTGAACCAATCAAGTTTTTAAAAAAAGAGAAAAAATTGAAAAAACTGAGATGGAAATAAAAACAGAACTGAGGTTCTGACAAAAGATGAAAAAGAATTTAAAAAAAAAGAATTTTAAAAAATGAGGCTCAGAGACGGGAAGAATTGAAACTGGGAAATGGGGGGAAATCATCAGGATCAGAAATGAAAATAGAAAAGAATTTAAAAAAGAATTGAAGCTGAGACTTGAGAAAAGAAAAAGTTTGAGGCTCTGGAACTGAAAGAATTGAGTAAAAAGCTTTGCACTTAGTGCTTGGACCCCTGAAAGAACAAGTGAACAGGAGGAAAAAATTGAGACTCTAAAGCAAAAAAAAAAGTATTGAGGTTCTGACAAAAGAAATAATTGGAGTTTAGAGACTACAAGAGGAAACAGTTTAGCTCACTTTCAAAAAGAGAAAGAATCACTGTGGAGAAGAGCAAGAGAGAGAGCGCGAAAGAGAAAAATGATCAAGGTTGGGACACAAAAAAGACAATTTGAGGCTCAAAAGCTTAAAAAAACGAAAGAGTTGACTTTGTAATGAGAAACAAAATCACGGTTCTGTGAAGCTTGGAGATGAAACGAGGAAAAAAAGTCCAGATGGTAATGAAGGCAGACAACGAATCGTGAGCAAGAGTCCAGGCTTGGAGATGAAGGAAAAAAGAGAGAAAGAGAAAATGAATCAAGTTGTTTGAGACACAGAGAGAAAGATGTGGTGCTTGGAGTTAGAAAGCGAAAAAGAAAGAGCAGAGAGGCGAAGAGAGTGCGCGGCTGAAGCGTGAAGGATCTGAAGGTGATATCAGCGGTGAGCATCAGCGTGCCGAGGATGCCTGGGATGGCCGCGTTCACTTTGTCTGGAAGGATGTGAATAGACTCCTCTGTAGGGGTGATGATGGAGCGCTCAGACTTATGAAGGTGAATGAAAGGAGCGAGAGATGAGGGCGGCCACAAAAGGCACTCTGTTCTCCTCCGGCTTGTATTTTGACAGTTGAGTTGCGCTTCTGGAGCATCGTGTAAACTGTACTGATCACAAAACCAGCGGAACGGTGTTGTGAAGTGTGTGATGAGGGTCCAGGGCGGGCGGGCGTGCGTGTGGGTGGGTGTGTGTGTGTGTGTGTGTGTGTGTGTGTGTGTGTGTGTGTGTTATGGGGCTGGTGAAGGTGTGTATGTGGGTAATTCTTGTAATGAGGCTTGTTTGAAAATAAGGTATTAAAGTATAACATTATTGTGGATGCAAAAAATAGTTAGCGTGCTACTACTTTAAACAAATGTCTTGTTCGCAGCACTAGGGGTCATGACATACGACGAAATAAGACGGAATTCACTACAAAGATGAAATTAAAATCATCCGAGGTTCATTTTACAGTTAAATTGCAGCAATATAATATATGGAAAGTCATGAATTATATCACAGCACTGCTGAATTCTCGATTCTGATTGGTCAGAAGGTGTTGATTCATTTTCTATAACAGCAGCCCTGACAGTAGTTCCGGCTCCCAGGCAAATCACAGGTTTATAACAACGCACCCGTTCTAAAACGTTATCGTTTCTATAGCAACAAAAGAGATTTATGTGGCATAAATTGATATTGATAATCATTGATATGGTGAGGTTTTGTGTAAAGAGATATTATTTAACATTTGTGGAAGGAGTCTCCAGTGTCAGGGCTTTGTAACAGTCAAAGGGAAAGGTGTAACATCTTGGTAACAAGACAAGATGTGTGGATTTTTTTTTTTTTTTTTTTTTTTTTTTTGTAATTTTTTAATTCTGAGAAAGAAAAAGAGAGGCTGCTGAGGGGACGACTGTTCACAGCCGCTATAACGCAAGTGAGAACGGGAATGAGTTTGTTTCCTGAACGTTCCGCAACATCCAAATGCAACTATAAACAGATAAAAAGACATGTCATTCTTTAATTATGTAATTGTATTTGTTGGCCATTTGCTGTGATTAGAAGAGGAATGCTTCAGGACGTGCTGTTATTGGAAAGTAATCAACTTTAAGGTGGCTAAAGTAACTCTGCCCATTGCGTTTGATTCTTTAATTAGCACATTATGTCAATTTTTAGACTTGTTTACAAGTAGTGCAATTTTAAAGATGGTGATTCAACTGACCTTTGCATTTTATTTGCCTTGTGAATTGTGGATCTGTTGTTTTGCTCATCTTTTCTATGCTAGCTTGTTAGCCAACTTTAAAAAAGGCTAATATCATGATGCAGATTGTGTATGGAAGTGTGTTTGTGTGTTTGTGTGTGTGTGTGTGTGTGTGTGTGAGAGAGAGAGAGAGAGAGAGAGAGAGAGAGATACTCTGCCATATCCTAGTACAAAATCTTTGTGTTTTTTGCCCATAAAGACGATATAATTAGCTAATTCATGCTAGTCAGATATGCTAAAACAGACAGTATTGATTCAGACTCTCTTTCTAGTTGAAAAAAATAAAACCTTCAGTAATGATTGACCATTAAATTGCCTCCAGAAAGGTGAGAGAGAGAGCGAGAGAGAGAGGGATTGATGTTTAACTCCTTCACAGCGTTTCTCAGACACTCCACACGGCTCCGTCCTGTTTGCCTTGTGGAAAGAGTCGGCTCTGCACAGGGACCGAACAATACCGCGTTTGTGTGCCTCCTTCACTTCGCTGCTAAACAAATGTTGGCTGGAATTCACTCGGCTGGTCGTGTCCTGTTTTTTTCACGGCCACTCCAACACTGTGTAGAGTAGATGAAGCTGTTTGGCTAGTCACTGTGTGTTAGCCAACTTGTTTTCCTGTTAGCTTGTGTTTGTTAAAGTCTTCTGAGTCATTCTTTCATGATGTTTATGGGGAAATACACAGATATAGAAAGATATTCTTCTAAATCTATTTTTTTTTTTATTTAAAACATGGCGCTAGCAGACATCATAGCTGAAATGATTTGAACTTTTCTGTTGATTGTCCCTTGTTTTGAGCTTCTCTCAGCCAAATTCTAGAAGAGTACACGTCTCACATGTCTGCTTGTATTTTCTCTTTCTTTTTTCTTATCCGAGCGTGTTCTGTTAAAACATTGTTACACGCCTACTATAACGTCGGCCATGATGCGTCATAAGAATAAGATGTGCTTTACTTCTCTGTTATTTTAGTCCAAATTGTCGGAAAAATGATCACAAAAAAATCACATCATGATCCTTTAAGGCTTTTCTACGATTCACGAATTCATGACGTATAGATTTGCTTACAAACCGACAGCAATACAGTAACACTGCGTTAAAAAACTGATATAAATGATAATAAATGTGTGTATTATTTATGAACAAATTTATAGTTAATTCATCTTTTATTAATAAAAAAGAAATAGTTAAAAAAAACTATAACGTGTTATAAAAAATTTATTATAAATTTATTATAGATGATAATAAATATAATATAATAATAAATATAGTGATTATTATAAATGAAAATGTAAACAATAAATAGTGCAGAAAAAAGAAGGGGGGAAAATACAATTTCATTGATGAAGTACAAAGTTTTAACATGACATCAGCTGCAAAAAAACAATATTTGCTGAAGTGGGAAAGTGGGCGGAGCTAGAAATGTATTTGCTAACTTTTCTTTTTAAAAAATTGGTTGCATTCGAGCTCTACTAGGGTGAACTGAGAATCAAAAAAGGAAAAAAAAATTTAACAGGAAAAACAATGATCGTCATAGATTCATCGCCATTGATGTATTTCTCATATATTCATATGGTTTCGTGCAAAATTTTGTACCCCCCTGGTTTATGGAAGCAAAATGACCTGAGTATGTTTTTCTATCTCTCTCTGTCTCTCTCTCTCTCTTTTTTTCGGGACCATGACTCTAAGGTACACTCTCAGAAATAAACAGCGTATGGTGTACCTTGTAATTAGCTTTTAGAATAATGCTTTGCAGGTATATCTGTGGTTCCTAAGTTTTAACTTTTAATTATTATTAGTGAGGCTTGGTGGTGTGTTCCCATGGTGTATTCCCGCCTCATTCCCAGCGTTCCCGAGATAGTTTCCGGATCCACCACCACCCTGACCAGGATAATGAATTAATCATTTAAAATGTGCACTACGTTAACGTTTCCTGATAAAGGATACATACTGAAGGTTCAGAAGAGGTGCACTTGTTGGTACCACCCCAGCGACACGCAAAAGTACCGCTTGGTAACGTAATTTTTTTAGAATGTAATGTACAAAATCAGGAATAATTCAGATCTAAAATCTGCTCGGCGGATTCAAATGAGGTTTGGGGGAGTTTATAGAGGTAAATTGATTGTAAATTTTTGTACCTACTTTGACCATTTGTGATCCTTTTTGTCGCCTTGATATTATCCTCAGGGAGTGCAAACTTTTGCACTGTCTATGCCATGATGGATGCATGGAAATATTGGCCTCCCTTATAATTTACCATGTCCCGCCCATTTTCACATCCGCACTCTTTTACTCTTTTCTTCTCTTTGTTCCTTATTATGCTCTGTGTGAGTTCAGTGTTTCCCCGATGAGTTTATCCTCTCAATGTGGAAAATATTTTGTAGAGTGGCTTCCCTTCTCCTAGCAACAGTGCAGAATGTTCACTATATACCCTGGAGCTCTCTCTCTCCCTCTCTCTCTCCCTCTCTCTCTCCCTCTCTCTCTCTCTCTCTCTCTCCATTTCAGTACAGCTTTATTAGCATGACTCTGTGTGATGCAATATTTGCAAGGCTCAAAATACTCAAGAGTAAATAAAAAGAAAAACAGACACAGTTGTATTTATAAAGTCAAAACACTCAAGTAAACACGAGAAAAATAGTCAGAATACTCGAGTAATAAAAAAAGATACGTTTGGAGTTTTTTTTAATCAATAAAGACAAAATACTCGAGTAATCAAATAAATGAGCATACTTGTATTCATAAGACAACGTACTCGAGTAATAAGCAGCTATATTTAATAACTCTATTATCTGATTTCTATTTCCTGTTCTAATTGATTTCTGTGCTGTACTTCTCGTTTCTTTTTGCTTTCTCTCTCTGTTGAAGAGAAGTTGAGCCGATACCTTTGGCACTCTTCACTCTGAGTCATGTGGTCATGTTGTTTCTTTGCAGATTGAAACGTTTCGTTTGATGTTTAACGTCTTGCCTTGGCTCCAGAGAGGTAACGTGTGATAAATGAGCTCATGTTGACCGAGAGCAGAGCCTGATGGTGGTCCTGTCTCTCCGTTTCAGTCCCAGTCACAGTGATGGTGGTGATGATCTTGTGGTTTTCCTGTTTAAAGTACAACACGTGTCTCAGCATGAATGTCACATTTTCATTTTACAGTAATTACATGTACTTTTATCAGGGTTTACAGTGTTATGATGTTTTAAATGTACCTTAGGACTAAAATTGACTGCAATATTTTTTATTATTTATTTTTTTTTTAACTCCTCATATTGTGACGTAGGAAGAGCTGAATGTGTTTGCTGGTGTGTGTGTGTGTGTGTGTGTGTGTGTGTGTGTGTCTTTTTCAGATGATAGCTTTATTACATCTACCATCTGTGTACCAGTGTTCAGTAATCTGTCAATCTGTCAAAAATATCAACAGTTAGAGGAGCTCTTGATAAAAACCTAATTGTGGAATTTATTTATATATTTATTTGTTTGCTTAGTTAGTGACTTGCTGACTGACTGACTTGCGTAGTTATTTATTGACTTGTTGATTTACTGACTTGGTTACTTATGATCTTGCTTACTGACTTACTGACCTATGGGCTTACTGGACTTAATGACTCCATTACTGACTCACTGACTCACTTACTGACTTGCTGACCTACAGACTCACTGGCTTACCGACTTACTCATTTACAGACTTAATGAGTTCCTCACTTACTGACATAGTTACTGACCTATGGACTTAGTGATTTAATTATGGACATGCAGGCTTACTGACTTATTGACTTTAATTACTGACTGACTTACTGACTTGTATAATTATTTACTGACTTACTAATTTATTGACTTAATTGAATTTAAATTGACTTATTTAATGACTTACTGACTAACTTATGGACTTCCTGGCTCGCTTACAGACTTACTAACTCACAGACATACTGGTTTACAGACTTACTGACTTAAATACTGACTGACTGACTTGGTTACTTATTGACTTTCTGATTTACTTAATAACTACCGACTGATTTAGTTATTTATTGACGTACTGACTGACTGACTCATTTATTTATTCATTTATTTATTTACTCATTTATTTATTTTGAGGAGGACACATGCAGTGCTGCCTTCAAATTTGTCCAACACAAACACTGTCCAAAAATGCTGCCTACTTGAGAAGATATTTTAAACACAAACTTTTTGCTGAAAAATTAAGAAACTTCCCAAAAGAGTATGTGAATCATTTGTGAAATGTTGCAGTGATATTATTGGCCTTTGATATACTGATGTATTGTATGATTCTGCGACACACAAATAACCAAGTCTTGTAATGAATTATTGTACGCTGCGATCATTCTTAACCGTTCCAGAACAGCTTTTCTATGTTTGGACGAATTGCGTTTACACGATCCAACAATCACAAATCATTTTGCCATAAATACCGACGCTTCACTATTGGGAGTTTTAATACTTCACAAGGCATACTGCACTGACAATGTGGTATTTTGTCCATGTCCTGCAGCCAAAGAAGAGTATTTATGATCTTGGGCAGATGCGTTAAGAGATTTTATGAGTAAGGGCTCCCATGTGGCATGACTAAGATCTCCTCCAAGCCTTTTCAGCTGTAGTATGACGTTGTGTAAGCAGCAGTTTGAAATGATGCAGCGGAAGAAGCATGTACGTGTTGGCTTTCACCCTCCCAGATTGGAGTCTTAGTTAATGGCTGGGAGTTGGCAATGAAAATTGGGTTTCTTCTCTTCTTATTGATCTTGGATCTTGTTCTTTTTTTTAAATTTTTTTTATTATATATTTTTTTTTAACCTAGGCTTTTATCCACTGAATATTCAGTCTGAATGAAGACAACATCCTAAAGAAAAGCATTAATGAAACTATCACAGCTGAACTGGGAGCCAGTTTATGCCATTTTCTGGTTTATCAAAAGTGCAGCCCTTTGGATCCATGAAGCAAAAGAAAGCTGATGTAATGGCTTTAAGAAAAGCTCCCAGGGGAGTTGAACCTCTCCCTCTTTTCCTCCTTTTGTCTCCTTCACTCCCTCTCACTTTTTTTTTTCCTCTCTCGACATGCATCCTCTCTCATTTCTTTATCAAAATGGATATCTACAATCTTTCCGTAAGGAGGTTCATTTTGATCTTTGCCTTCTGTCCTGATTACTACTCAATAAACTCTCTCAAATTTTTAAATACAGTTTCAGATTTCATTTTATGTTGTTTGGTGCTGGGGGGAGGGTGCAAGAAAGATAGCATGAGAGGGGTGTGTCAGCAAGGGGAGGGGCTTTAGAAAGAGAAAAGACACAAAATCCCAGCCTTGGCACCCACACACATGATCCTCCCCTTTCCCAGTGCTGCACAAACTACAAAAGAAACCTGTAACTCCTCCAGATTGCTTATAGTCAAGTATCAAAGACGTGCTTAGCTCAAGAACGAGACCTCAGTGGAGGAGGGGGTGAGGGAACCCAATGCAAACGGTGCTTGGCCCCCTAAGAGTTAATCTTTTCCAAAGTCCCCCCTCTTTCACTCGTCTCTTTTGTGTGAAGGAAAATTGGTATTACTGACTTGTCAGACCTGATGCTCGTCTAGGGAGGACATGACAGTTGTGGTAATAGAAAATGCCTCAGTGCAGCAAGGGTTTGAATCAGCCACTTTAAGAGAGATGATTCTAATAGATGCATTGGCCATTGAAGTAACATTGGAGTAACAAGTGTAGGGGTGGGTGATAGGACATGAGTATATCACGACTCTCGAAGACATTTGTACAATGCGCAATATGTAACACAGTATCAAGGTTTGCTCAGCGAAACATTAGTGTTGCATTAAAAAAAAAAACTTTTCGGTGATTTTCAGCTATTATATTTTTCTTGTATTTAAAAATTTAACTCTGGAAAAACAAAAAAAAAATCTGTAATTTTTTTTATTTTAAAACATAAACTCAACTTAATTCATTCTGTAATTAAATGTATTACAAACAAACATTTAAAAACAATTTACAAAAAGATATCACGATATCCATGATACCTCACCAAAGCCTCCTGTGACCATTTATTACGATATCTAATATGTCATCGTGTCATCCAGCCCTAATTAAATTTCTGTTTTGAGCAGTGGATTTGGACTGCCATCATTTATCTCAATGATGGTGAAAGAATACAACCATGCAAAAGTGGTTTATTATTGTTATTTTTTTAATGGGAAAAAAAAATGGATATTGCCAGATAATTTGACTCATTATGGCAGCAGGCTTTTATACCATCAATAAAATGATCTTCGAATCTCAAGCACCCTAGTTACATCCAGGGCACAGTGCAATACATCACCTGTGATTAAAAAAATACTAATCTTTGCTCGGATGTTGATGTTTCTTGGATCAGAAGTGTTAAGGTTTTCCATGTGGTTGGCTCGTTGGCCCGTATAAGTGCTGAGCTAGATTCACCTTTCTACTCGTACAGTCTAATTCTTGATTTGGACTTAGCCAGAACCTAATTGTAGATAATCTGTCTTTCTTTCAAATACACAATGGATCTGCTTTTGGTTTCTTTTAGTGTTGTCTTTATTTTAGAACTCGTAGTGCTGGTGCAAATTTTGATGAATACCCTTCTGTGTTTGTACTTTCTCATGCAAGACAAGAGAAGAGAATCTATGCTTTCCGACTTTGCTCTTTTCCGTTTCCAGCTATGGCATGAATACAGCGATTCCCTTTTTTGAAGTTCTTCCAAATAGCTTCCGGCTCTCCTGTGCGTGGCGGCCAAGGTCCTCCCTCAAGGAATATAACCGAAGACCTGGCCCGCTCTGACCAGCTCCCTGCCTTTCCTTGCCCCGCTCCAGGAAATAGCCTCGCTTTGTTTATTCACATTCCCATTTCCTCTAGAATATGATCAGCCCATTGAGTCGTGTAATTCCTGGAGCAAGGTTTTCTTCAGTTCCTTGTGAAAGATGATAGCTCTACTATTCAAAACAAGAGGAAAAAGAATCAAGAGCCTAAGGCAGACAGTGGTGGGGCCTTCCTCGCTTCAGATTTACTCTATCCAGTAGCAACTTCTTTCCTAGAATTCCTGGATCGTCTGTCAGGGATTGCGACATCTCTATAAATGCATGCATTTTTTTTGTTTTTTGTTTTTGTTTTGTTTTGTTTTTTACATTTATATACTTTGATGTAGATGGGAGGAAAATTGGACATGATCTTCAATCCAATCTGCCCGTAAGACAGATCAAGATCCAATTTCTTGATCTGTGGCTTAGCATAGGTTAAGACTCCCTTCCCCTTATAAAGTTAGTGTCTCACAAAACATCGATGAGGAAGATGAAACCAGATCCAAGTAGCAGGAAGGATGTCTCAACCCAGAGGTAATAGCAGAGAGTCAAGTGTGCTCTGGTTCTTGCTAGTCTGCAAATCCAGCTTGGAGGGGGGTGCTGTATTCGTTATTAGCCCTTGACTGCCTGATTTTCCATGACCGCAGATTCTTAAACCCTATCATTCAACCCAGGTTTATCTCTGTAACTTGAGACTGTGTGACTTCTGAGGAAGAAGCTAACATTAAGAGGTTCCTGCTGTGATTGGTTGAAAGGTCCACCACCCTCTGCTCATGTCTGGCGTCTGATGATGGGCTCGTGATTCCTTTGATTGACGGGTAGTCTTGGCATAGAGACCAGAGTCGTTGAGATCCCCTGGTGGATAAGTGGCTGCATGACCTCGACCTGCTCTGTTTCAGCTAAGCTTTTCACAGCTGAGCCAACTGTTATACACACGGGGGGAGGAGGTTGAGGGTTTCGGCAGAGTTATGTATGTGTGAGGTTGTCAGGGAATGGGTGGATATTTTGACAAGTGTTTCTCTTGAGACCTCTGATTCTGCTCATTGCAAAAACAAGGTGAAATTTAAGACAGAAAGAATCTCCTCATGATGTTGAATTTAGAGATTTACTGTCTTTGTGAAAAACAGCAAGAATGACAGCACAGTCAAGGTTTTATTTTGATCCACTGAACTGTGAATAATCCACTAAACAATGACTCGAGAAAGAAACAGAAATAACGGCGGCACAGAATTGTCCAAAAACGAACAAAATTTTTGCTGTGATGCTAATATGCTAACTCGGACACCAAATGAGGCCTGTTGGCTAAAGCTGAGTGCACAGTTTTCCAAATCTTGGAACGCTATCCGATCTTTCACCTGGTGAGATCCCTGCTGTGGCAGGCCTGATCCCCAAATTTTGTTTTTCTCATGAAAATAAATGCAAAGCCTATCCATCATGTGACATTGCCCCTATTTTGTACAGAAACAAGAACAGGATGTATTGGTTGAGAACATATGGGCAGTGAGGATTGTCTGTTCTGCAAAGAGAACTGGAGGTATATTGCAAAAAAACAGCTAATTTTATCTTGTGCACTAATTTTATACTTGTTTGCTGTTCCTAACAAACATTTGGATATGACATTCCAAATTACTTCTTATAGAAGTAATATTATTGTTTTATATTTCGCCTTTGCCCTCCAACAAATGGATAGACAATGAACTGGATTCAGAGATCTGCTGAGCATGCTAGCAGATGAATTCAGTTTTCTCTTGGACTCTCATTGGCTGTTTATCATCTCTGTACTTGATAAGTAGTCATTAAACTGGTGGTGTAGTTGCAGAGACCCAAAATTATTCAAGGACTGGGAAATCGGGACTAAAATCATGTAGAGTGCACTAGGCTGAACTCTTTCCGAAGACCCACAAGAAATAATCCTGGTGGAAATTCAAAGCTGGAAAACATTAAAACTGAATAAAACAAATTTGGGAATTTACATCTTAACGTGCAAACAGTGACCTTTCTTCACAAACTGTGACGCACTTTGTTGATGCACATCTCAACTATTTTATCAGCGAATTGTCATCACAGATGATGGTATCTCATCATAGCCTTTACTCTGTTGCTTGCTTGTCATGGCCATGATTGCTTCTCTGCCACATGGGTGTTTGTGCAGTTGCTCGTTCAGCAGAAGGTTATTCTGTCTGGTTGAGGTGATGGAGAAGAGAAGAGTGGAGGGAATGGACGGAATGGTGTTGACCTTTTTCAGATGAAGGCCTCCCTGTCATACTTGGAGGGCCTGCAGGATCATCCCAGTCATCTCCAGGCTTTACTCACCCTTTGTAGAAGCCCGCCAAGAAGACGTAAGGCATATGTAAAAGGACAAAGTTGTAGATGATGCAGTGTGTTTGTATATGGTTGGGAAGGTCGAGGTTTGGGGTATGCAGATTATGGGTTTTCATTTCATGTGAAACATTGTTTAGTTGTGGTTGTTGTTATTATTTATTGCAGTGAAAAGCACATTGGGTTTACTCTATATGGAAAGGAATATTTCCTGAGCTTTTATATTAACCTCTGCCTTAACTCATACCATGTACCTACTATGTCTCGAGGTAAATGAGAGCTAGTAGCTTTAGTAATGGCGTTAGCCATTTTTGTCGAACCTTTCCTTTGTTAGTTGCTAATCCCTGCCTTCACTACAAAGTCATTCCACATTCTCAGCATGTCAAACATCATCTTTCATTTCTATGGTTTTACTTTTTACTCTGCCCTTCTCTTTCTATATCCTGAGCCTATTATCTCGCTTTGTTTTTCCTCCCCTTATATTATACTTGGGCATTGTTGGCGGGTTTCGTTTGCCATCTCTAGTCGCAGGAGCTCTGGTGTGTTTCAGCGCTTTAATCGCATTCCAGCAGGCTGGGCAGTGGCTTGCTCTGCATTCCACAACTCTGGGGGTTTTCCAAGAGCCCGACGCAGGCATTTGCCTCTGCCGCAACCTTCAAAGCCAGAGAGGAACTTCAAAGGCATCGCTGAGGCTAGGTGTCGATGACTCCAGTCCTGCTCGGTTCAGATTTGGCCGCCTCCTGAACTTTAGGAATGGTCTTAGGGAGATATCCTGACCTGTTCATGTACCTTCCTCCGGCATAAATCATGTCATATTTACGACTGTGTACTGGTTTTATTTTGCAGTAAGCGAGTGAAGCGTGTCATGTTAAAGTGCACGTCAAGGTTTTGATGCGTATCCTTTTGCTAGCTCTTAATAGTGCAAATGGAGGTTGATTACAAAACAGTATTTTCATCATAGATAATTATAGGTGAGCTGAAAAATGCTTGTGGATAATCATGAGGTCACATCTAGGGCTGGGTCATCTATATGTGTGTGTGTGTGTGTGTGTGTGTGTGTGTGTGTGTGTATATATACATGTGTATGTGTGTGTGTGTGTATAGTGTGTGTATATATATATATATATTTATATATATATATATATATATATATATATATATATATATATATATATATATATATAATTACAAAACTGACTGGAAATTTAATTAATTTAATTGTTTAAATTTAAAAAAAATCTTTTTTATATAAGTTTTTTTATTATGAATTAAAATAATTTATAATTCTATGAAATAATAAAAATATTCTAATTATAAATATTATAAAGATATATTTTTAATTATTTAAAAAAGATTTTTTTTGTAGATATCAAAGTACCATTTTTTTAATGTAACTTTATTGTGATGCATATCATGTAAAAAATTCCTTGAAGAATTACAATATGATATTTTTGTCCTATTGCCCATCCCTTACATCATTGGTGGAAATGTGCCTAAATGCATGTTGCTTAATGGAAATTTCAAAAGCCAAAATCTCAATCAGGTGAAGTAATGGCACATGTTTGATTCTTTTATTTTCATTATCTGTTTTGTACAGTAGTCAAGTTACACTCTTTGAAGTGACTGAGAAAGTTGAAACTGACACCGTTCTGGGCTTTTGGGAAGTGGATCTCCTTTGCGCCATTGATGGTTTAAATCTCTACTCATTGCGTGTTAATAAAGTCCCCAGTGCCAGGCTTCTCGCATGCCTGAAGCTGTCACCCCACAAGCTCATGGCTGCATATTTGAATATTTACATGATATTAAGTGTCTGCTCCAAGCGTTGTCTTCTAATACCCGAATCGCTGCACTTGTTTGTTTGTGCGGTATCTATGGGAACGGCATGTGGCAGCGGTTTTTGAGGGAGATGCTAATAGGCGACTCCGTAAAGCGGGGAGTGGTTATAGTCCTATTCGTATGCCAACCATCCTAAAGTATTTCCTCACTCAGATTGCCGCAGTGTTGCAAGGGGGAGGGTTTGAATCTGTCCTTGAAATACTTCACGCTTCACACGGATCAGGCTGTGGTCTTTTTAGCCTTTTAGCACAGCCGCCACTCTCACGTTGCTGCTTAATGGGTTATGATGTCACCGCTTGTGTGGGTCTTGAATTCATCTGCCTTTCAAGCAAATTGTGGGTTGTTAGGCCGTTTTTTTGGCCAGGGTACAACTTTTGCAACTGTGGTTCCATCGTTTTTTGTCAGCAGGACAAAGGAGAGGAAGTCTCCTGCATTGAAAATGGGACTAGGCTCCTTTTTTCTGAGATAATATTACACTGTAAGAGCAGGCCCCACCTGCAAGGCTTCTCCAGCTGCCACTCTGAAACTCTATCTCCTCTCTCTCCTCTCTCTTCAAGGCAGCCATCCCCTTTGAAGTTATTTCCAGTGCTTGGGAAACTAGAAGACATAGGCAATCATGGGGAGAAAAGCTCCTCCCTCCTGTCTCCTCCTCTTTTTTCCCTCTCTCTCTCTTATTCCATCTCCTCCTCAGACTTTTAATAGGCCAAGTCCTCATAGTGTGTGTGTATGTGTACGTGTGTGTGTGTGTGTGTGTGTGTGTATATATATATATATATATATATACACACATACACACACACACACACATATATATATATATATTTACACACACAGGATCCACCCTGAATTTCACATTAATGTCAGCTGGCACAGAAACTGCAAACCAGAATTGAGACTGAGTGAGAGATTGCCCATGATTTGCAAGTTTGGTGCTGGGGGCGGAAAAAACAAAGACATAAAGGAAGTGTGAAAGATAAATAGACCTGGCACACAGAGATGTGGCAAGTGGCAGCTGTCCCATCTGGGGTTTGTTGCACTATTCTGATAGACAAACCAGACTAGCTCTGGAGTCTCTGTGGGTATCTCGTGTTTGGATAGTGGGACAGAGTTCAAACAACACTCACCAAAAGGAAACTGGCAGTGGAACCGATCGAGTCCTTGCCCTCCCTGTGATCTGAGGATATGTTATTGTGAGCGATGCCCTCAGTTCTTGCAAGTGAGGTAGTCCTGGAAGTATGCAGCAGCTGAAAAAGGGGGCGAGGGTCAAAGAGAAGACATCACTCACACTTTTTTAAAAGCAGGATAATACACAAGGTCCTTTCCAGAAGGCACAGCTGATGATCGAGCGCTTATCAGTTTGTGTATTTACTGCTGCGATCTTCCACTGCAGAAGGGCATCCATCTTAAAATGCAGGATGCTTTGACATTCAGTATGTCTTGACTTGTACAACCCTGTAGAAACCTTTGAGGGAACTCTCACTGCTTTGTGTTTAGTTTCATCTTCATCAAGTGTCCTGTTGTAGAGATATCTCAGATAGCACTGAGAAGGTAGAAAATGGCTTCCCAAGTGGCTTAAGAGAAAATGGTTCACCTTCTCATCGGCAGATTGCGAGTTCGAATCCTGATGATGCCACAGCCCTCCGTGGTCCGATGAGAGCACAATTGGCTGTGCTGTCTGGGTGAGAGGCATGGTGTTGCACACCCCCCTGTCAGTCAGAGTGACTCTAGCTGATCGTGGTCGTATGCAGAAGAGGGCAGTTAGTGCTTTTCTCTGAGTGTTCAGATGTCCTGTGACTTGGCATGACAAGCAGTTTGAAAAGATAGGGCAGTGTTGACTGAGTTTGAATCCCAGTACTGGTAAGCTGGTTCCTTGAGCAAGGCCCTTAGCCCTCATTTGTTCATCTCAGTTGGAATAAAACATCTACTAAATGAAAAAATCTACAAGTGTGGTTGGCTTCTCGTGTCTCAGAGGAAGCTTGTGCTAGCCTTCACCTTCACGGTTGGTAGCTGTCGTGTAAACACAGATAACCAGTTTGGGACTTGAGTATCAACTTGAGTATGTCCACATAGACCCACTTCATATGTCCTCATATTATTCTTTTTTTTTACTGATTGAAAGGAAAACTTTCTACTAATTGAAATTTTGTCCAAGCTTCCACAGTCTACCAGGAAAACTTGATGTTGATATCCAACCATAGTCAAAACAACACCAGTTTACCATTCAGCTTGCATTTGTCTAAAACGATGTCTCTCCTCTTTAGTGTATGGTGAAGAAGGCCAGATAAAAAGGGAATGGTTGCTCAAGGGAGAAGGGTTGGTGGGGGGGTGATTTCAGTGGGAGGCCAGGGACCCTGAAAAGCCCTTGTGCAGCTGCTGTCTGATAGCATAGCGGCACAGCGTTGAGCTCAGTTCAGCGGAGCGCGGAGCTCTTGGGCTTATTTGAAAAGCTCTCGGCCATGTTTAAAAGCTGTCCTGAAAGTGCAGGCTGAGGCCATGGCTGCTCTAAGTGGCCAAGGGCCCATGGGGCTTGCTGCTGTCTTTGATCAAATATTCCCCCACCTCTCCTGGCAGGACAGTTTGTTATTCCAGGAAATCCTCCTCGTTCCCTTGTGGACAAGAAGGCGGGGGCAGCTGGGTGATGGGCATTGGGTTGGAATTGGGGGAGACAGAGAGGGTATTGGTGTGTGTGTGTGTGTGTGTGTGTGTGTGTGTGTGTGTGTGTGTGTGTGTGTGTGTGTGTGGAAGGAGGGCGTGTTTGGTGTAGTCGGCAGCATGAGGAAGAAATCTTGAGGGAGAGGTCAGGGAGAGCGGTTTTATTACATGGGTTGGATACACTCGCTGCCTTGTGGGTGTGAATGATGTAGTCGTGTATCCTCGTGAAGCTGTAATTTTTTTTACTGCCTCTTCCCCGGGCTGAACATGCATGGCTCATTTATTACTGTACTAAGCCTAACGTTTTACTAGTGTTGTGAAATTCAGCATGACGGTTATTAAGGCATGTAGTTTGTCCAGTGACTGTTGAGCTTTACTGAGTGTTTAATAAAATTAAGATGGGTTAGTTCATGTCTCGTGACTTTCTTGGTTTCTCAAGAATCGACACTTATTTCTGGCACGGTTCTGTTATTTGAAGGAAGTAGTTTGTCTCAAATATCCTGTTCACACATCATTTGCTTTACCATGTATTTCATACAATCTTAACACACAGGGCTTCCTCTTATACTGCAGCACTGTTGAATTCTCGATTCTGATTGGTCAGAAGGTGCTGATTAATTTTCAGCTTGGACAGTAGTCCGAGGTCTACAAGTCTTCATTTTTGTAGTAACAGCTAATTCAGAGAGACTTGTATGGTGGACGTTTCACCAAAAAAAACCATGATTTGTTGATTCTGTGAATATGTAAGGAGATATTTAACATTTAGTTAAGCTGTCTTATTGTCTTATTCTTCAGGAGAGGTTGGTGAGAGAACAACTGAATGGATGTTTATAGCCTGTGATGAAAGAAGCTAACTTGTTTCATGGATGTAACTATAAAGGGATAAAAATTACGATAATGTCGCCTTTTTTTTTTTTTTTAAATAAATAAAAATTGGAATCCTTTGGCAAATTGCTGCGGAGTAAGAGGATTAAAACTATTTGAGATCGCCAGTCTAGAAAAATAATCAAATTCAGGGCTGTAGAAGTAACTCTGCTTCATCACAGCGTCACATGACTGATTATTTTCCTCCAAAAGCATGCCCCTGAGTGTTATGAACACCTGATATTGACACCTTTAGTACTCTCATCCGCATGTTATAGTCTACTAACAGAGTCTCTTTTGATGAATATAATTTAACAACATTGTACTATTTTTTTTTTTTTTTTCCATGTCTAATGAAATGAAAACAGTTCCCGCGAGTGGATTCAGACATTTAGGCTGGTTTTGGGTGGATTATTGTGGCTGTGGTTTCGGTGTGGGGGGAAATGGATGGCGAAGTGTTCAATAGCGGCTCGGAGCCCGCGGCGAACTGTGCTGCCTGATTGTTGTGGCTGAAATTGATACCAGCCCCGACCTAAATGCCATTCCTGAGGCTGCTCGCTGTGTGCCCTCTGTTATTGGAACCCAGCCACTATGCACAATCTCACACAGTCCACACAAGCGTGCAAAACCACCACCAGGTTCACAAGACAGTGGTTACATGATGGATTTGGGTAAGTGTTCGCCTTGGTGAAAAGTGGCTCTCTATGGACGCACTCCAGACTTGGTTTTGTAACTTTAAAGTGCAGACATGGCGCACTTTCATGCCGCCTCGTCTCAAAGAAAAAAAAAGTGCTTTGATCTTGCGATAAGTGTTTTGCGAATGCCAGAATGGATCAGTAGGCTTGGTATCGTTTATCCTAGACATGTCCTGATTATTGGACATATGATACACCAGCAAATCTTGAACGATTGAGGATAACGCTGCGTCCCAAACCGTGTGCTATAGTGCACTATTTTCTGCATCTTCCATTTTGTAGTGGTGTCAGGAAACTTGCAATACCTATAAATCACTGCGATGTTTGGTTCGATTCGTATGCTCCTTCACTGAGGAATGCAGCAAGCTAATATGCTAACATTCCTTTAGACTTCTTACGAATGTAAACAGCAGATTAATAGTCATGTTCAAGTCATTTAAACTCACATGTTCAATAAAGCCTGTTTACTGTCCTTTGTTTTGATTCAAATCAAACCGTTTTATTACCAGTGATAAATTCACAACTTACCGCTGGGTTAAATACGGCTGGCACTCTGTTTGTTTGTTTGTTTGTTTGTTTGTTTGTTTGTTTTTAAGGCAGTGTAGTGTAATGTAGCTAACAATGTGTGTTTATTTCTGAAAAAATTAGCATTTTCTAAATCCAATTTTTAGTCAGTTTACTTCTAGTCGGTTTGTAGTAATTTAAAAAAACTTTAATAATAAGATAAAAAGATATCATCTTGTGACAAAGTTTATCACGATATCGCATCACGATGGTTTATTATAGGTTTTATGTGTGATAACTCTGTGTCAAACAGAGTTGTGACTGTGTTGTTGAAGTCTAATTTAGCTCTTCTGATGTTTCTCATCTCTTATGGACTGCAGAAAGGACAAACACACACACACACACACACACACACACAGGCTGCTTTGAATCTCTCTGAAATCCTGACGAGCCCTTTTCAAAGACGGCCAGCACAGCATGCCATGCCACACACCAAAAAAGCATGGGGAGCTATTGAATTGTGTGTGTGTGTGTGTGTGTGTGTGTGTGTGTGTGTGTGTGTGTGTGTGTGTGTGTGTGTGTGTGTGGGGCTACGTAACCAGGGGCGATAGTAGTGAGGGGGCTGAAGTAGCTGTTGTTGGATGATCAAAGGCCCTGTGATTTGTGTTAGTGACTGAGTTGAGCGAGTGTGTGTTTGTGTGTGTGTGTGTGTGTGTGTGTTTTGATTCCAAACTCAAATCAGGTCACCTTCTTTGTCCATTTAAACTTCTTCCATTTAAATGTCTATTTCCTTGTGTATGGTGAACATGGCACCTGTGTGTGTGTGTGTGTGTGTTGGAGGTGGGACGGTGCGGTGTTATGCACAAGCATTTGGCGCTTGTCCATATCCCATGTTAAGCTCTGTAAATGTGCATGGCTAGCTCTATTGAGAAGAACTCGGAGTCCTGTCCTGGAGCGTTGGGTTTTTTGGCGGTGTATGTGGATGACTGTGCGGGACTGAATGCAGCGCTCCGGCCGTGTAAGAAGATCCACATGTGAAACACCGCTTTTCCCCCCTTAGGGTTTGGAATGAGACGGGAGGGGGAAGAATGAGGGACACCTCTAGCGGCGGTGGAGAAAGGAGAGAAAGAGCTGGATTAGGGAGAGTGAGAGAAAGAGGGGGATTCTGGTCGAGGCAGTGGGGCATTCAGCCTCTCATGGGGCCTCCAGGGGAAACTCACTGGGACGTGTGTGTGTGTGTGTGTTCAGAAATGGTAGCCTACTTTCATCTGTGTATGTGTATAAAATTTATATAAATACATTAAATAGATAGGTTTATTTTTCCTTATGGATTGATGTGTTGATTCGGCTTTCGAATGCAATCCAGAATTCTACATTATATATTCAGTAATATGGCTAACTGTGCTATGAATGCTAAAGTGTTTACAGGCAATCATGGCTTTCGTGATTCATGTTCTTTTTGTAAAATGGTCCGGTTGCTAACATCGGTATCACCCAAGGAGGGCGAAGGCTAACACGTTCTTCCACCGAGAGACGTGAAGCCAGGCAACCGCAACTTTTCAAACTGCTGCTCGTGCTGCATCACAGGGCAGTGTAACAGTCTCGGAGGAAAGTGCTATCTGCCCTCTTCCGCACACGAGCTCGCAGGCGTACAAGACAGTATGGCTCGTGTCGCTGAGATTGACAGGGGAGAGAGAGAGTATGCCCGTCCCGAGCAGAGAGCATGACCAGTGTTCCTGTCTTGGACTCCCGCGGATGGCTTTGGCATCGTCGGGATTCAAGCTCACGATCTTTTGGCAATTCTGCAAATGTCATAAAACGAAGTATGCTTAGGTACTGCAGGAACACTAGTAGCACTCCTTGCATTTTTATTGGGAAGTACGTTTCTGTATCCTGTTTCTTTATGCTCTGTCTTTATCTTACTAATGACTACACTTTCACCAATAGTTATCATTTGTAGCTCCTCGAAATGCCTGATTGGGGTGGAGCCAATCAGAAGTCAGCTTTCTGAGTCTTTCAGGCTTCTTCAAAGCTGTGCGTGTGTGTGTGTGTGTGTGTGTGTGTGTGTGTGTGTGTGTGTGTGTGTGTGTGTGTGCGTGTGTGCGCGTGTGTGCAGAAGACTGCATGCATTAACCCAGCCCATTTGAGCAACTTTTTAGAGCCTGAAAAGATTCAATTGTGCTCAGTTTTATAGAGTGTTATTGAGTAAAGCAATCGCACGTTTGATATTCTGGTGATAAGAATTACAAAGCCGTAAAGCACGCTGCTCTGTGCGTGACCTCTTTCAGCAGTTATGTAAATAGCGAATAATCTTTGGCCTAGTTCTTTACACCAACGTTAAGTTGTTTTTATCAACACCTGCAGCGCGGCTTCACTTTGATCAGAGCTGGTGGAGTTACTCGCGTTTACGAGCGTGCAGGCATCGAAGAGGAACGGTTGTGATTTGAAAGCGTGTGTTATTCAAACTGCAAGAGCTGCAATTTGAATCCCGGCCTACATGAAAGTGGCTGCTGGAAACATTCAAATAAAAGGCTGAGCGAAACGACTGAGGATAACTCGTATATTTTCCCTCTAAAGCTTTTTCTTGCAAAAGCGCTGACTAAGAGGCTTCAGCAGAACAAATGTGGACACTTCTCAATCATCTGAACATTTTCCAGTTGTTTGATGAGATTATTTGCTAGGAGAAGGGGAAGTTGGAGCACTTTACCTTACAAGCTAATTAATGCAAACTATTCTTAAAGATCTGTTTGCAGTTATTCTCGTTTAGAAATGTCTCACAAGTCACTGCCAACATGTGGAATTTGTTAGTAGAAAGGAAAGTGCTGTGACTCCTGTGTAAATTTTCTGTAATTTAAAAATTTTCTAATTACCGTTGAGCCACAACATGTTAGCAAATAAGAAAACCTCGTTGTTACCCTCTAACCCATTATGTCAAAATCGATTCTAGTCCAGATGTGGAAAGCTCACGGTCATGTATTCAGTAAAATAACGAATAAATGCACTAAACACACATTGGCTTTTTTGTAGTAACAACTTGGTGATGTTTATTTAACAAATATGGAAGGAGTCTCCAGTGTCAGCGCTTCGTATCGGTCAAAGGAGAATTTTTTTCCAAAACATTTTCCAAAAGTCTTCAAGGTGGAGGGCTTTGCGGTTTCTTGGCAACATAGGTTTGTCTTAGTTATAGCTGCTATAACATAAGAGATAACAGGAACTAACTTCTAGTTCCTGGATCATCAAATGTAACTATACATGGATAAAAAGTACATGTTGTTCTTTAATAATTAAAAAAACTATTGTTGCTGGCAAATTGCTGTGGTAGAAGACACTTATAAATAAACCACTTTGGGATGTGCTGTTACAGGAAAATAATCAACTTCTGGATGGTAACAGTAACTCTGCTTCATCACACCAGCCAGTCGTTGATTATTTCCCGACAGCATGAGTGTTTGAGGGATGGAATGAGACAAACGTTTGTATTATGTATGTTATATATGTGTTATGGTATAAAATGGAGTTAGTGTTAAATATTTCTGTGTGTGTGTGTGTTACAGATGCATCCTCTGGGTCTGTGTAATAATAATGATGAAGAGGATCTGTACGAGTATGGCTGGGTGGGCGTGGTCAAGCTGGAGCAGCCTGAGCTCGACCCCAGCTGCCTCACCGTCCTCGGCAAGGTAAGTGTTTATACATCACCTTTTCAAGGTTTTTCTGGAACTGTATCAGTTCCACAAAAGGTTCCAGTACTCTGTTTACTTTTGTCCTGTTGCTATGGCAATAGGGAAGACACTTCAAAACTACGCTTTCCTGCTTTCTTGCGCCTGAAAACTATGCTTTCCTGCTTTCTGAGTTAAAGCAGCGGTCTCAGACCAAACGCAAATAATATTCACAGACGGAAAAATCGTTTCACTGAAGGGGAAAGGAGGCAGAATGTCAAAGGTGCATTTGCAGTAACTTTTGCTTCGTATCAACTTTATCTGTATGAATTTTTACCTGTGTATTAGTGAACTTCGGTTTTGTGAGCTAATGGAAAACAGCTTGTTCTATAATAAGGAGTGCTGGGCATCACCTTGTAATTTTTTCTTCTGGTATATATTGTATATTACCTTTTTTATGTATTGATGTGTATTGTTTTTTCGTTGTTTTGGGCTGAAAAGTTCCTTAGAAATGTAAACATTTGTAAAATTTTTACCCGAAATTTTCTCCCTAATTTCTCCTGGGTTACCAACCAGACAAGACACACTATGAGGAAAGTGCTATCTGCCCTCTTCAGCATACATGAACTCGATTGGCCGGTTAATTACAGGGGAGCATGAGTAAGCCCCGCCCACCCAGAGAGCGTGGACAGTTTTGCGTTCTTGGACTCGCGGCCACATACGCCTGTGACGTCGTCAGGAAAACGCAAGGACAAACACTTTTTTTTATGTTGCACCACTTGGGGTTTCATGGTAAAATTCAATTTTTTTTTCCTCTCCGCGTGCTACAATCTTGTTCGAGATGTTAGCTCCTCTGGGCCTCAGGGTCTCAAACAGATGTGTTGATGTGGTTTCTGCCTCCGTTTGACGCACTGTTGTGTATAAACACGGACAAAATGATGTCACAGAGCTACAAACAGTCGAAGCTGAATCACTTTCTTCTTCAGCACGTAGTTTGGTGTCAGGGAAGGAGGCGTGGCCTAACGTTTGAGGCGGGGTTTTATATAAGGAGTGATTTCGATGATATATGTCGAATTTTGTTTCATACTGATTTATTCTGCTGCATTGTGAAACTGGTCATGTTCAGATGGTGTTAGTGCTGATGAGGCTGGTGTCTGAGTTAGGTGATGCTAAACTGCTTTGGACACTAGACATGACTTGGGGTGAAGTGATGTATGTTTTGTAAATTTTTTGTGGCATTTTTTTTAAGAAGTTTTGTGTTGCTGTGGTGAAGGGTTTGCCTGTGTGTGTGTGTGTGTGTGTGCACGCTGTTGTTATTGCCTCTCGTCAAACAGCAGGCACGTGCACTTAAGCGCAGTGGAAACACACTGCATTATTTTATCACACTAAAATGAAGTGGCAGTCTTAATGGAGTGTGTATCTGTCTCTCTCCCTCTCTCTCTCTCTCTCTCTCTCTCTCTCCCTCTCTCTCTCTCCTTTAGTCTCTCGTCTTCTTTTTTCCCTCAGTGGACTCTGGGTTGGGCTGATTTATGGCTCGAGCGGCTCGACAGAACGAGGCTGACTATTTGTAATGTAGAGAGCACTCAGGTTGGGGTGTGTAGCTGCACTAATGGTTCTCTCACACTCAACCACTCTTTCTCTCTCTCTTTCACGCTCTCTCTCTCACACACATATACACACACACACACACACACACACACACACACACACACACACACACACACACACGCTAACTTTCAGGCTTTTGTTGTCGAGGCTGATCGCAAAAACACTTCATTAGAGGGGAAACACTGTGTGGCAATTTTTAAAGAACTGCTTTAATGAGGTGTGTGTGTGTGTGTGTGCTTGTGATATGTACATATACTGTTAGTTCCACAACTTCCTGTCTCTGGCTGCCCCTGCTTCCTCTTCCATTGGCACATTGTTCGTACCTGACACACACACACACACACACACACACACACGAGGCCGTGTGGCCTGGCCTCAACCTCACCACGCTCACCGGAGTGTGTTCAGGATTTTCCTCAACTTCCTGTCTGAGACAGAGATGCCTGAGAACTCGAACTGTACAGCCATGCACTGGAGTGTCTGCCTGTGTGTGTGTGTGTGTGTGTCTGTCTGTCTCTGTGTGTTGTTTTTGTCTGTGTGTGTCTATCTGTCTATTTGTCTGAGTGTCTATCTGGATATTTGCGTTTGTCTCTCTCTCTCTCTCTCTCTCTCTCTCTCTCTCTCTCTCTCTCTCTGTCTCTTTTTCTTTGTGGGTGTGCCTCTGTGTGTGTGTGTGTGTGTGTGTGTGTGTGTGTGTGTCTGTGTCTGTGTCTGTGTGTGTCTCACTCTCTCTGTGTCTGTCTCTGTGTCTGTCTCTGTGTCTGTCTCTGTGTCTGTCTCTCTCTCTCTCTTTGTGTGTTTCTGTTTCTTTCTGTGTCTCTCTCTCTGTGTGTCTCTGTGTGTGTATGTGTGTGTGTTTGTCTGTTTCGCTGTCTGCATGTGTGTTTCTCACGCTGTCTGTGTGTGTGTCTCTCGCTGCCCGTGTGTGTGTGTGTGTCTCTCGCTGCCCGTGTGTGTGTGTGTCTCTCGCTGCCCGTGTGTGTGTGTGTCTCTCGCTGCCCATGTGTGTGTGTCTCTCGCTGCCCATGTGTGTGTCTCTCGTTGCCCGTGTGTGTGTGTCTCGCCGCCTGTGTGTGTCTCTCTCTCTCGCTTCCTGTGTGTGTGTGTGTGTGTGTGTCTCTCTCTCTCTCTCTCTCTCTCTCTCTCACTGTCTCTGTAAACATAAACATTCCTCAAATTTAATAAGAACTTTATTTGGACCAGTAATTCATACACATGATCTTTCCCCTACACACACACACACACGCGCGCACACACACACACACACACACACACACACACACACACACACACACACACACACACTAAAGCATGGATGGGAGGTCTGAGTGTGAGGCCTGGTCTCTGGGGTTCTTCTTTCATGTTTGCGCTCTCTTCAACCTGCTGATATTATCTCAGCAGATTTTCCCTCTCTCTGAGTTCAAAGGTCGTGCCACCGGTGGGCGGAGCCTCCTCAGATTGGCTATGAAATCACAGCTTTGGAGCCCACTGAGCTCGTTGCCATGGCCACTGGGAAGCCTCTCAGACCATGTGTGTGCGTGTGTTGTGAAAGCGAGCCGAATGAAGGCGCTGTTCAATGGGGGGCCAAAATAACAGAGCTTTATTAAACTTCACACGGCGCATTCAGAGACGGAGAATGGAGCAACCCACAGAGACGGAGAGAGAGAGAGAGAGAGAGAGAGACTGGGAGGGTGATGGGGAAAGAGTTACAGACAGAGAGAGAGGGAGACAGAGATGGAGAGAAACTTGGCAAGAGAGAGAGACGAAGAGGTACAGAGAGATAGAGGAAGGCAGAAAGAAGTGAGAGTGAGATACAGACAGAAAGAGAGACGGGCAGGGGAGAGAGGCTGGGAGAGAGTGATGAAGAGGGAGAGAGAGAAAGATGGAGACAGAGATATAGAGAGAGACTGGGAGAGAGTGAGATGGATAGGGAGGCACACACAGAGAGAGAGAGAGAGGGAAGGAGGGAGGTAATGGTTAAAAATTAAATGGCCTGGATAATGTCATGGAGTCGCTTTTACTTCAAAGGCTTTGAAAAGGGAAAAAATGGCGGCGATTATTTGGTGGAGGAAACAGAAATCAAAGAGCTGGAAGGTCTTGAAGTTCCTCCAGCAGCCATTTTTCAAACCCAGAGCCAAGCCTGCGAATGTGACGGTCTGAGTTTAGGATACTGCGGTGAACTAAAGGAAAAAAGAGTTTTAAAAAAAAAAAAAACGCACCAGAATAGTGAATCACATGACGTGGTGTGAGGAAAGTGTTTATTCTTACTTTTATTTCCTGCATTTAGCAGATGTTTACTTTCACTGACCTTTTTCCAATATTTTACTGGTCCAGTTTCTCAGCACTCTCTCTGCTGCCTGCAAGCTGGAGCAGACCTGCGACAAGAGCACTGACTTCAGAGATGATGGAGTCTCTCCATCCTGGGCATGCGTTATGAGATTTATTGACATTTTAGTATCTCAGTAAATGTCTAAATGTTGGCCATGGTTTACAATATCACAATATTTACAGTGCTGTGTTTGTGGAATATGTGATATGTTGTATAATCCAGTCAGCACTCGCTGCATCTGAGACGAGGAATTCAGCTGAAGGTGAAGAGCGAGAGAATAAGAGAGTGAGACAGGTTCTCAGAGGTTCTGAGGTGGAGAAAGAGCGAGAGTTCACACACCTGGTGCGTGTGTGTGAGAGAGAGAGAGAGAGAGAGAGAGAGAGAGAGAGAGTGTGTGTGTGTGTCGGCTAAGTTACACACACACAAAAGACAGAGAAACAAGAAGCGGGCTCAACTTTCTCTGAGGGATGAATGAGAAAAGGAGAAGTGCAAATGAGAAACTTTTTTTTCTTCTTCTTATCCTTTAAAGAACATAAAGATAGTAAGAATAATTAATAAAGTAGTTTCCATCACAGTGCTGATCGATTCTCATATCACGAGGTGTTGATTACTTTTCTCTGACAGTAGTTCCAGCTTCAGTTCAAGTCACAGGTTTATAAAAAATAATGCACTCATTCTAATGCGTTATCGTTTCCATGGCAACGACTTGTACGGTGGACGATCTACATAAGCAATGACTAATAATAAACGAATTAAAAATGGGCTGTTTAACAAAGAAAAATGTGTAATCATTGATATGGTGAAGCTTAGTAAGGAGATGTTTATGTAAGATTTATGGAAGGAGTCTCCAGTGTCAGGGCTTTGTAGCAGTCAGAGGTAGAGAGAGAAAAGAGAGGCTGGTGAGGGAACTAACTTGTTTAGAGAAATTGGACGATATTAAATGTAAGTATCAACGTTTTCAATGCGTGACGTGTCGCTCATTAATGAACGCAGCATTGCGTGGCAAATTGCTGTGGTAGAAGACGAATAAAACACTTCAGCAGGTGCAGTTACAGGAAAATAATCATCAACATCAAACCACCATGACGTGAACTGTTTTCCTGTAACAGCATGCCCCCAAGTGTTATTCCTTACATAATGTACTGGTTTTACAATCTGCCATGATATTGTAAACACACAATTCTGTTATTGTGATAAATTCAGAATCTTCTCATTTGAGACATTTAATAAAAAAATGAATAAAAAAAAGTCAGGCCATTATCATAATATGGAAAGTTTAATATTAGCACATGTCTGGTCGTGTCTTTTTCATTCGAAATTGTTTTTTATCCCCCCTTCCTCTCGTTTCCTCCACCCTACAGAGAAGCATGGGGTTGTTAATCTCCTGTGTGTGTGTGTGTGTGTGTGTGTGTGTGTGTGTGTGTGTGTGTGTGTGTGTGTGTGTGTGAGAGCTGCAAAACTCGGGCATAGTTTAAACCTGCCGCTCTGTTTGTCCAGGGAGAAATGCAGCTCTCCTCAACGCAGATCCCATTACAAAGGAGACACACACACACACACACACACACACACACACACACACACACACACACACACAAAATGGGGGGCTTTCACTTATTCATTCACACACACAAACACGTACACACATATACACACACACACACACACACACACAAAATATAGCTTCACATAATCACACATAGACACACACAAACGCAAACACACACTGCGCCACTTCAAGGGAAGACTAGATTAGAGAGGTATGAAGGCGGAGTGTGTGTGCCCCTTTAATTATCCTCCGTCTGCCCGCTGTATTCAGGATGAGGCACTCCTCTTTTCCCTCGCTCCAAACTCACACTGTGTGTTTTTTCTTCTGTGGGAGATTCTTTTAGGATTTTATTTTTAAAAATTAAAGGAGCTGTGTGTTGGATTAATGAGGCAGTGGAGGGTTTTTTTTTTTTTTTGGCTTTGTGTGTGTGTGTTCAGGCGTCTGAAAGAATTAGTGCAGCCAGTGATTGTGAATCTGTGCTGTGTGTGTGTTGTATTGATCGAGCTCTAAACATATAAAGGTGGTGTGAGGTTGGTCTATTGTGTTGGTGGGTTTGTGTCGTGTTGGAGTGGGTAGCAGAAGTTGTATATGGTGTGTTTGAGGTTGATGTGTGTTTGGCTGTGTGCATGGTAAGGTGCTGTGGAATTTGTGTATTGGTTTGGAATTGTCACTGTGTATTTGGTGTTTGTTGTGTGTTGGGTGTTGTGTAAATTTTGTTAAGTATATAGCTGGTGTAGTTGGATGTGGGGTTTGATCGTGTGCGCTGAAGGTGTTTCTTTGGATGTATGTGGGGTATGTGTATTGGTTTGGAAGTGTGTTCAGATTTGTGTGGGGTTGGTGTATTTGGTTGGAGTGTGTTTGGATGTGTGTGGGGTTGGTGTATTTGGTTGGAGTGTGTTTGGATGTGTGTGGGGTTGGTGTATTTGGTTGGAGTGTGTTTGGATGTGTGTGGGGTTGGTGTATTTGGTTGGAGTGTGTTTGGACGTGTGTGGGGTTGGAGTGTGTTTGGACGTGTGTGGGGTTGGAGTGTGTTTGGACGCGTGTGGGGTTGGTGTGTGTTTGGATGTGTGTGGGGTTGGAGTGTGTTTGGATGTGTGGTAGGGTTGTTGTATTTGGTTGGAGTGTGTTTGGACGTGTTTTCTCAACCTCACACACTACCAAACAGTTGGATGGGATGTATGAGGTGTGTATTAGGCTGGTGTGTGTCAGTGTGCTTGGGAAAAGGGGAGAGTTGGGTGGTGGTAAAGTCGCCTGAGCTGTAGAGTGGGGTTTGATGGGGTGCAGTGTGTGTGTATGTGTGTGTATGTGTGTGTGTGTATGTGTGTGTATGTGTGTATGTGTGTGTATGTGTGTGTATGTGTGTGTGTGTCTGTGTGTGTCTGTGTGTGTCTGTGTGTGTCTGTGTGTGTATATGTGTATGTGTTGGTGTGATGCATTTGGTTGGTGCATATTTTTGGCTTTGTGTGTTCAGCTGTGTGCGTGTGTGTGTGTGTGTGTGTGTGTGTGTGTGTGTAGGATTGATTGGGTTGGTGTGGATTGAACTGTTATATTGTTGGCATATGTGTTTAGGTGCTGTGTGTTGGACAGTGGACTTGTTTAGTGTGTGTGTTCGTTTTGCACATTACTTGCCGTATTTGTGGACCGAATGTCCACAAAATGATGGCAGAAATACAGTTTTGTGATTGTGAGGAAATTTGGGTGCTGTTTTACTTTTAACTTGGGTGCTGTTTTTTTTTTTTTTTTTTTAAACCTAAAAAAAGTAAAAATTAAAGTTCTGTTTTTGATTAAAGTTACGTTTTTGATGCTGGTGAAAGTTAAGGTTAGCTATCAATAACTGAGGGTGACTTAGTCAGACCTGATGTCGTAGAAGGTTTGCTGTTTGGTTACTTTTTTTTTTTTTTTTTTAAATCACTGAAGTAAATTATAAAATTTTACCTTATATTTGTTAAGTAGATAGGTTTAGATAGCCAAGTGTACACAGTTTTGTTTCGGGTTAAATGTAGCTATGTGAATCAGTGTGTTTACTAGACGTAATGACATTTTTACACTAGCCCCTTTATTAGCACGTAATCCTACTGCTTTGTGGATGCTTTGTTTGAAAAATAGTTAAATGGCGTGAGTGGGAGAGTTTGAATGACATTCCTAACTAGCAGGATTGTTCAGCTTTCCTTGTGGATGATGAAGGCAGGAAAACACTGACTGACTGCTGACTGAAGGAGCGGAAATTGAATTAGCGGCTCCGTCTCAATCCGTAGGGTTTTAGTAGGCTTTTGATTAGAGGCTCTGTTTTTAAAACGCTGATTGCTTGAGTGCGAGGGAGATAATGAAGGAGATGTGACAGACATCTGAGGAATCTACAGGAAGTAAACACGGTGTACTGGGAGCCAGTCATTCATTACATACACACAGTTATGTGGGGGATATTAGTCAGATATTTAAATAGCAGTAATATTTATTTACCTGCGATCAATAAAATCACAGTCAGGCTTTTAAAAATAGTCCCCGTAACAAAAGTTGACACAGCTAGTTAGTTAGCTAACATTGGGTAGCTAGTCCTTACTAGCCTGTTAGCTAGCTAAATTGAATTATGTGAATGACTTCTATTAATCTATGGACACAAATATGCCAATCTAAATATTTTCGAAAATGTTAGCTTGTTAGCTACAAGATGCACAATATAATATTCCTCAGACGAAGGGATGGTGTCGGTTGTGACACTGTTTCGAAGTGTAACAGTATTGTGCTAATTATCTTTTTAAAAAAAAACCAATGAGGCACCCAAATATAAGAAATATTTTTCTTATTCGTGAAAATGATATGAAAATTTCAAACATGTCTCATTATTTAGCTAATCTTCCAGTCTACATCACATATCAATAGATTAGCATTATACAGTTGTTGCTGTGGTGACGTCTCGGGGGCATTATGTACTAAAGTCACTTTAAATTAAAACACTCTCACACATTATAACCTTTAAATAAGTTCTGTGTAATTAAAATCATTTAATCGCGATAGCAGTATATAAATAAAAGATTAGCTTTGACCGTTATTTTTGTTGTCATGGTTACATAATACAAGGAGTACTTCCTGACATAACAGAAAAACAATACGCTTAAGTAGTTAAAGTTGTGAGAATACTGTTGCTACTGTAGCAGCTGGGAAATATGCACAGTGAGCGCAATTACTGGGACTGATGATTTGTCTAGCTAGCATGTCTTTTATATGAACAATGTAAAGGTCTAGTGACAGCGGAAAAGAGACAAAACTAATGGGAATATCAACATTTCTCTCAGATATGCCAAAAAAATGCTAAGAAGTTGCCAAGAAAAGACTGAAACACTCTAAACTGAACTCATTTGGTGCCACCATTTGAAAACGCCAACAGTGCATACTGTGAGCTTGGAAATATTCGAAAATTTCAACTTATGAAGTAGTAAATATGAGAAGAGTTTATGTAGGATCATCTCAGAAATGTGATAAACGTGACCTCATTTTGAACGAATATAAGAAAACAACACACCTTCTGGCCAGTCGGGACAAGTATTTTTTTTTTTTTTTTTGTTGTTGTGCCGTGGTATATTTTATAACAGACTTTTGTTACATCTCAGTATCAACCAGAGAGGGCCACTTAATTAGTTTGACGAGAAAAAAAAAGCCAAATTTCCTGCTGTACGGTGGTATTTCTGCTTGGACTGGAAGGAAACACTGATTGCACATCAAACATGTGGCAGCTTCCATGTTCCAAAACATGTTTCTGCTGTGATGCTAATCAGCTGCGACAGTGTTGCTGTGTAAACAGTTACAGCAGAAGTGGTACACGGTGCTAATTCTGATGTAAGTTTCCAAGAAGCATTCAAATTTAAAAAAAAAAAAAAAAAAAAAAGTGGTGAGACTGGAATATGATATGATTTTCACTGCAAATTTGAGGCTTTTGGGTCTTCAGGATTAGCATGAACACAGGTGGAAGATAAATTTAATGAACGTTTGTGGACGGATGAGCAAATATGATGATTATTTTCAATTTATCAGAGACAAGTTTTTTATTTAAGCTTAGAACTACGTACATGTTCATTACTGCATGAGTTCGTACAGATGATAGAGTAGGATTAGGAATTCTTAATATTTATGGATCTGAGACAGCTCTATGGATGATGTGTAAGAAATTCTCATAAAACTGAAATCTATCTGATGTCTTAAATCATGCTATGATCTACATTCCTGCACTATACACCCTGTACTTGGGAATTGCACGCCAAGCGACTGCTAATTCCTGGAACTACTAATTTACCCAGCTAGCTGATAGTTTATATGAGTAATGAAAAGGCGTAGTGACCTTGGACCTGAGACAAAACTACTGGGGTTATCAACATTTCTCTCAGATATGCTGGTAAATTCTGAAGAAAAGTCTCTGTACTACTGAAATTACACTCTGAACTCCTCCATATTGGGGAAAAAACTTCAAAGAGTATACAGTAGAATAAAAAGGATGGAGTCTTGTTGCAGAAATATCAGCATTAGTATTTGACCACCATTGAAATAAAAGCACTTCTCTGTAGTGCACTCAGACTTTCAGGCTTGATTGTTGGTCCTGTGTGCTTTCAGTTCGTCCTTTCGTCTATATTTCACTGTAATTTCTCTACAGCTCAGACAAACTCCGTGAAATTACAGATCTCGGATCAGTCCACGCTTCCTAAATCCCATTCCGAACTGTTATAGTGTGACTCCGATCCTCGACGAGGCCCCAGAATCTCTCTCACATTATTTCCGCACTACTTAGCGAAGGCCGTGCACAAACACACAACACACTCTGCTTCTAAATAACTTCTGCAAGCAGCGTTTATGCATCATTTCAAATCTACTTGAAAGGGAATATCTGTGGTATTGAGAATTAAGCTGAAAAAGGCATTTGATTTTCCATTTCACATCATCTTTTTTTATTTTAATCTGGATTTCACTCCAAAAGTAATAAGTTGCTACACACACAAACTTGGGTAGGAGTCAGTGTACATGAACGACTTGTTAAAAACAGTAAGGACACAGTGCAATATATTCCTAATTACTTTAGTGTTTATTGGATGTTGCTGAAGAATTGCTATACGCAAATGAGATCTTTTTTGGTCCAAATAATGCAGGTTGATTGTTAACAGGAATTAGTGGATTTTTAATGTTTTGCAAGATTTTTAATATTTTGGTTTAAATAGGGATTCTGGGATTTTTTATTTAAAGATATGAAATGCAGTACAGGATTCTGCGTGAATCCTGTACACGTCTATGGCCTTGAATCTGTTAAAGCTTGTGGCAAAGTTTTTCTCTGAATCTGCTGTTTGAGGATTGTGCCATCAGTGGCATAACATTTTTA
The DNA here is from genome assembly GCF_027358585.1 of Pangasianodon hypophthalmus. Classification (NCBI taxonomy): domain Eukaryota; kingdom Metazoa; phylum Chordata; class Actinopteri; order Siluriformes; family Pangasiidae; genus Pangasianodon; species Pangasianodon hypophthalmus. The sequence continues at coordinate 16,948,637 of NC_069733.1, read as the reverse complement.
TAAGCTTCATAAACCACCTTTTTTCAGTTTCTATAAAAACAGTTTCAAACTGTAACATGGTGGACTCTCGGTAGCTGTTAAAGTGGGAGCGCTGTTGCTTAATAGACTCAGAAGTGTTATTAAACCCAAATGGAGAATGGTTATAATCTGTGTGTGTGTGTGCGCGCGCGTGTGGGTGTTTAGCTGTGAAGCTAAGAAGTTGTGTCAGCTGTGTAAGCAATATCGCACGAGCGAGAGTGCGGTTATAGTGAACATCGTCACGGCTGTGGTTTGGCGTGGACACGAGGCCGCAGGCTGAGAGCTGTAGCTGATCACAGCCATCACGAGACTCAGTATAACCGCACGATTGTGAGTGCAATATTGCTTTTATATAACACTTCTATAAACAAGAAATTAATAACATGTAACTGGCATTTTGGACACAGTATGGCCAAATAATTTGTTTATTTTTGCTCCGCTAGCAAAAATAGATCCCAAAGAAGCCACACTCACTTTATACCCTGTCGGACTAGCTAGCTAGCTAGCTCACAATGATTCGCACATTCTCATTAAAGGTGCTTCTGGTAAAATTGACATCCCTTCTTTCTTTTCATCTTCATCTGACGAGCTTTCAGAAGTTATATCGTTTGCCGTGTCCGCTGCTGATGTCACTAACTCTGCTGTAGTAACAGTTACAGTGGGACTGTTGCTAGTGGAAGTGTAGGTGGCGAACACAGACGAGCGGAATGATACACACACTGAAACGGTTATACGAAATATAAGCACTCCTAGAATGCAGCTCAACCAGTCAGATTAAGTCGTATATTAGTTGTACATTAGCCTACAGGATTACACCATATCTTATAGTGTCTGTTACATAGAAACAGAATTTTAAAAATATCATATTTGAACATAATGGTGGTTATCTTGATAATTACATTGAATTTTTTCATCATTTTCTCCCCCGTTGTATCGGAGTGACGGCTCTGTCTGTCATGTTCTGCTGATGAACAGAATTATGGGATTGTCTTCTCCGAGGATTCAAGAAATATAGACAAACTAAGTGACCTGGACCTGAATGTAACACAGTGGGACAGACAGAAAGTGTCCGTGATAACAGTAACAGTTGTGTTAAATAAATGCACATGTGTTTATAGAAAATAATCAATGAAGGGTGAAGTGGAGTTTCTGCCACCACCCCGGAGCTGATTATTTTCCTATAACAGCATGTCCCAAAGTGTTTTATTCCTCTTATACCACAGCAGTTTGCCAACACTCAGTTTTTATTTATTAAAGAACAGCACATTGTACTTTTCTTTTTTTTTAATCCATTTATAGTTCCATCTAATGTTGTGGAACATCCATGAAGCTAGTTAGTTCCTCAGATAAAATGCAGCTTGTCATGTTCCTGAGAAACCGCAAAGCGTAACCCCATCTGTCCTTCCTGTGACAGAAATCTTAAAGCTACAGCTTTTCCTCTGACTGTTAACAAAGTTAGATTTTTTTTTAATATGTTTATGTGGACCGTCAGCCACAGAGGTCCCTGTGTTTGATGTTAGTATAGAAACGATAATGTATTAGAACGAATGCATTAATATAAACCTGTGATTTTCAGCTTCACTACTGTCAGAACTGCTGCTATAGAAAATTAATCAACACCCTCTGACCAATCAGAATCAAGAATTCACCAGTGCTGTAGTATAATACAATATATGGTCTTATCATTAATCATATCAATCTAATTGTATTAATCTAATCATATTATAGACACGCACCTATTATCTTAAGAACCCAAACAAATGCTTGCACATCGTTTTGAGTTTTCTTTAACAGCAGCTCTGACAGAAACTGAGTGAATCTGAAGTCCAGTGTCTGTCTGTCTGTCTGTCTGTCTGTCTGTCTGTCTGTCCTTCTCTCTCTCTCTCTCTCTCTCTCCCTCTCCCTCTCCCTCTCTCTCTCTCTCTCTCTCTCTCTCTCTCTCTCCCACCCCCTCCCGCCTGTGTGTGTTCGGCCTCTGCATGTAGCCTAGCGAGGTCCTGGCAGGTCTTCTCAGGGGAAAGAAAAAAGAACGAAAGAAAAGCGATGGGGGTAAACGTTTCTAACCACATGTGAGGGAATTCTAAAGCGGGAAAGTATGCCTTTATCTCCGAATAAACGCAGGAGGCAACATGAAATTACACAGGGCTTTCAGGAGACTTAATGACTTTAATTATAGCGCAGCAGAGAGAGATGGAGAGACACGAGTGGGGGAGAGGGAACGTTGCTCACACAGAAGAAGAAGAAGAAGAAGAAGAAGAAGAAGAAGAGAGAAAAATGAAGGGAAAAAGAGGTGAGAGAGGGAAAAAAAGGTCTTTTAATCAACACTTATCAGTAACAAGTTGAGATTTGTTTTTCTTGATTCTACAACAAGCTGCAAATCAAAGTGATAAGCTTCGGTAAATTCCTCGGAGCAATCCTGCGACCCTCTAGTTCTTTATTCGCACAATTTCCGTTCACTGTTTAGCACAAAGATGGAAGAAAAACACATAACTGATGTTTCATCTTTTCCTGGGATTTATTTTAAATAGTTACAGTGACTCACAGTAGCCTGTTTACATTTCTTAACTTTTATGTAACCAGTCAGGCCACGCCCACAATCTACAGACACCAATAAACATTTAAATACAACCAGGGTGCCAAAACTTTCATAATACACAATAATAGTGATGCATTACATGTTTAACAGTCATAAGTGTATATATAAACAATTGTTATTTGGGTAAATAAATGTGTATAATGTATATTATCATCCTACACATCTCCATTAGGCCTTCAGTGTGGTGCTGTTATAGGAAAATAATCAACAACAGGGTGGTGTGATGAAGCAGAGTTACTGTTATTACCATCACAAGTGTTTTATTCCTCTTATACCACAGCAATCTGCCAATTATTATTATTTTATTAAAAGAAACCGCAATGCGTAATCTCCTCTGTGCTGAAGACTTTCCTGTGGTGGAAAACTTACAAACTTGGAGTGTTGACACTGGAGACTCCTTCCATAAATGTTAAACATCTCCTTACAAAAACTTCACCATATCAGTGATTATGTAATTTTTAAATTTGTTTATATCGAGGGTCCGCCGTACAAGCCCCTGTGCATGATGTATTAGAACAAGCCTGTGATTTGAATTACAGTTGCAACTACTGTCAGAGCTGCTGTTATAGAAAATTAATCAACACTTTCTGTCCAATCAGAATAGAGAATTCATGTGATATAAAACTCAGTATTCCACATACAGTGTTCCTTTTGTTAACACCTAGGTAGGCGTGATTTTTGAGCCGTGTTTGTGCTCCCGAGACGATGTGTGTCCCATTCGGAAATCACATTACGACAGCTGTCACGTGTGTCCTCTTTAGAGACGGCACTCCCCTAATTCTGTTTAGCAAAATCTGGAAAATACGGTGAACAGAGCTTTCACTCCAAATGAAGTTTTGCAATTTCCTGTTATATAAACCATAGTAAGGTTTAAGTACCATAGTAAAGATAACCATAGTAAAGATAAGTTTACATATTATTAAAATGTGATAGTAAAATGAGCCGTATTCTGTATAATAACCTGAAATATGTCCATGTGCTAAGTGTAGACAGGGTGTATGTGTGTTGAACAGGAAATAGTTTGTCTCTGTGTGTCAAAGAGCTTATTGATTTTTTTTGCACTAGTAGTTTTTTGGCCGTTGTTTTGACTCGTTCTTCACAGCGCTATTTGCTCAGTGTTCAGCCTTCAAAGCGTTTTAGTGGAGAGCCTGGGGCATTACACACACTCTTTAGTTTGTGTGCGTGTGTGTGTGTGTGTGTGCGTGTGTGTGGTGGGGGTGGGACACCTGCGTTAGGAGGGGTGTGTGTGTGTGTGTGTGTGTGTGTACTGTGGCCTTTAGCTTGCCGTAAGGAACAGTTTTATTTGGCTGTCGTGAGGCAAGTTCCTACTCGGCACAGCACGCCCAAATCTAGAGCCCTCTCTCTCTGTCTGTCTCCATTTCTCTTCTTCTCTATCTCATCTGTTTCTCTTATGCTCTCTCTCAGTCTTTCTGTCTCTCTGTCTTATAAATCTGTTAATTATTAACCGAGATTGCTAGCTTCAAAAGAGCCAAAACACAGCTGAAGCGAGGAGTTCGAACCCCCGTGTGAATTCTTCTGAAGGAGAAGAAACAACTCCTAAATCTTTGATAACTTTCTAAAACTCTCTGCATTTTATGCTGGTGTTTATAGATGTGTGTATGTAGAGAAAGTCCTGATACTCAGTTATACATTACAGCTATGAATGAGACACACTTTATCTCAGGTTTATGAGCACTGCTTACACTCTCTGGGGGAAAAGAATGGTACTACTGTTGCAGCTTTCCTTGTTGCTGGAGCGATACCCTCAAGCATGTACACGGTTTTCTACCTTTAGTACAGATCTTTCACCTGGAATGTGCTTTACGGTCCATTTATATACCTTTTAAAGGAACGCTATGTCCAGGTGAAAGAGAGAAATTAAAAGTACAAAATGATATCCCCTGAATGGGAAGCTAATGCTATATGACTTTTAAGATGACATAACCTAGAACTCTGTGTCCATTTTATGTCTCGTTTAATTTTTAAATTTCTTACACATGGAGATACTAAATAGACCAAATGGCATAATAGACCAAAGCCTACACAGTCAGTCTTCTGGACAGAAGCACAAAGAAATGCTTCTATAATGTGTCTCTTAAACGTTTAAGGAGAAATATTGTGTAGAAGGAGTCCCAAAATAATTTAATGCTACAGTCAATGTAGTGAAAAATGACCATGTTTCGGTGTTAGAACTGTAAATAAGGCCTGTTTCACGTCTGCACCCTGGTACACAGTATTTCCAGTTTCTAGCCCACGCCTAATTGCCTGTTTCTGCCTTTAGATCTCTGGCTTATAAATAAGAACATTGTGTACATAAAAACTGTCAGTATGATGGTACGGAAAAACAGCAGCCCCTCTTTTCACTCCACTAGACAGCAATGTTTCTGGGAAGTTCCTCGGGTCATTTTGAAATGATTAGTCATAGAAAAATTATGCTCTCAAAACTTGTCTTATCTGGAAAAAAAATGATTATTAAGTCATCTGGTCTTGTTGTGTTTTGCCCAAGTGTAATGTCTGCTCTTTCCTCCGCTTCTGCGGATAATCTCCATATGGAGCTGTTTTTGGCTCCAACAACAGAATAGCAATAGATGGAGTTGGGAAACTGAGTTCAAATCACTGGCTAGCGTGAAAGTTTCTCCCTTCTGAAGCTCTAATGAGACGTCCGTAATGGCCATACTGTGTCTAAAAATGAGAGATGGGTGGAAATCTTTACATCTCCTCTCTTCCCCCGAGAGATCATGGATGATGCTGAGTGGCAGAAGAAGTTAGTGATTCAGGCACCTGGAAATGAGCGTGAATCATAGTGAATCAGCTGCTCTGACATCATACAGCCAAAAAATAGCTAGTGAGCCGAACATGCTAACGACCGGGGACATGCTAACGGCCGGGACGTCGGGCCCAACATTCCCCATCCAGATGCTGGTGCTCCCTCTGCCTCCTTCCCAATGCCGGCATTGTCTCTCCATTCAGATACCTGCTCTGTCTTTGCCTCCAGCCAGACACTGGTGTTCTCTCTGCCTTTGTCCAGATGCCAATTCTCTCTCTCTCTCTCTCTCTCTCTCTCTCTCTCTCTCTCTCTCTGTCCGGATGCCAGTGGTCTTTATGCCTCTGTCCAGACAGCGGCAATCTCTCTCCTTCCAGATGCCGGTGTTCTCTCCCTGCCTCCTTCCAGGCACCAATGTTCTTTCTGCCTCTTTCCAGAAGCGAGTGTTCTCTCTCTGCTTCCATCCAGACACCAGAGTGCTCCTTCCCTCAAGCCACAAACTCTCCAAGACTTTGGTGCTAGCACTCCAGCACTTTATCGATCCAAATACCTGCGTGCTCTCTCCTATTCATCCAGGCATCGACCCTCTCTCTCTCATCCCAGACACGGATGCTCTCTCCCTCCGTCCAGACACCAGTGCTCTCTCTCTCCCTCCATCCCGACGCCAACTTTCTCTGCCTCCATCCAGACGTCACAGTGTGGAATCTAACCATCACCATTCCCCATCCAAATTTTGTTCAAAGCCAAACAACATTGTTCAAAAACAAACAACATTCTCTGTCAAAAGTTAGTGTTCTTTATCCAGAAACCAACCTGTCCCATCTTTTACCATTAAACACCAATGTTTCCCATCTCACACACCACCCCTACTCATTATAAAGTTCCAGAGAAAGCTTTAATTGAGGACGTTGGCATTTAGTTGGTGTTTTAGTTGTTGGATGAACACTGGTGTTTGTCACCCTTCATGTTTAGTTGGAGGATGGCTGTGTTTGGATGGCGAATGTTAATTTGTTGTTAAGTAAATGTGGTGTCTTGCTCACGACTTGAAAAGTGTGTGTGAAACTGATGATATTGATGTTATAATTATTGTTACGTAAGATGCAGTGGATTGATAACAGCTACACTTTGTGTAATCCTGATTACTTCCCCTGAGCGCTTCTGTTATACTGGACTTCCTGTCCTCTCATCCTCGCTTCCTTTTGCCAGTATCGAGGTGAGAGTTGATGGAGGAATGCCAGCAAGCGAGAGATCAAAAGCTGTGTGTGTGTGTGTGTGTGTGTGTGTGTGTGTGTGTGTGTGTGTGTGTGTATGCACGCACTGTTTGCTTTCTCGTGTCCTTTTGATCTTTCGTTCTCATTCTGGTATCGCTGAATATCTTTACACACACACACACACACACACACACACACAAATGTCCCATGGGTGCTGTCTCTTGTCTCTATCACAGAAACAAGCTCAAAGTAGTGGAGGCACAAAGTGGTAGGTAGTGGAGCTTCACCATCCAGATTTCTCCTTTTTTTTTCCCCCCATCATTCCTCCAAGACCTATCACAAAGTGTATCTAAAAGGTTTGCATTTTGTCAGATGGCCAACATTCTCCATCACACACCACCATTCTCTATTACATACACCCACGACAACGATCTCCATCACACACACCAACGTTCTCCATCACGCGTCAGTGCTACCCGTCTCACACACACCAACGTTCTTCATCATGAGTGTCAGTGTTCTCCATAATGCATGCCAACATTCTCCATGTACAGATACACCCATGCCAACGTTCTCCTTCACACACTCCAGTGTGTTGCCTCACACACACACACACACACACACCAGCTTTCTACATTATGCACTCCAGTGTTCTCCATCACACACCAAAGTTCTCCATCATGCACACCATCACTTTCAGTTTCTTTAAATTTCACTCCATAAATTATTTAGTTTAGTTTTGTAGCACTGTTTTTCTGTTGTTGTTGTTGTTGTTGTTGTTGTTGTTGTTGGCTTGTACTTACAAAAAACAGTTTCAACAAGCACACACTTTGTTGAGGGGCCATGTTTAACTGCCTTGAGTTCAGGAAGTTTTTTCAATCTCATCTTTCTCTTTGATTTGTTTACTACCTTTTTTCCCTTTTACACTTTGCTGAAACTGTCAGTGTCACTAAAACATCACTTTGGCTTCATCACACTGTTGAACACTGAAGGTGGAAGAGGTTACAATGCTAAGACAGTAGGTAAAGAGTGACCTCTAGTGGCTGTGAGGAGAACATGCTGCTGGATGGATCATTTAAAGGTTTAGGTGCTTCTGCTGAAACTCTAATGACTCTTTGTAAAGCTCAGTAAAGCTGATGGATATAGTGCAGTATTTCACTGCTCATATAAATGATTATTGCCACAGTGCCATTAAGTTCTTTTTTGTTCTTGTCATGCAGGCGAAGAGGGCGGTGCAGAGAGGAGCTACAGCCGTGATCTTCGACGTGTCCGAAAATCCAGACGCCATCGATCAAGTGAGTCAGGAATCTGTCTCTTCATCTTTTTCTTTCTCTCTGTCTGTCTCTGTCTCTCGGCCCATCTGTTTGCTCCAGTGGCATTGTTAAATGAAGTTACAGTATTGCCAGAACTTTTAAATTCTAACATAATGTATTTAAATATGTCTTGTCTATCTATATAACAGGGGGATGAGGATATGATAAAAAATATCATATTATGTGATTCTCAAAGGCATTTCTACACTTTAGTTTGACATTTAATGTCCACAATTATTTATTTATTTATTTATTTATTTATTTAATATTTTGAAGAAACATATTTATAATCAACAAACAAATAATAGATAGATCAATTATTTATTTATCTATAAATCAGTAAAATATATATATATATAAAATATAATATATAAAATATAAATTGTTAAACAGTTTTAACATTTTACAATTTTTAAATATTAAATACAATTTTTTTTTTACACCATATCGACTGCTTCCTTCAACTTTAAAAACATTTATAAAAGGATATGACAGTATCCCCTGCTATAATGGAAAATCATACACTGTGACCTTCATAATGTTTTACTTAAGTCTGTACATTCTCTTATTAATAGCATTTTAATACCACACATGACCTGGTGATCATGTCTGTCTGTACTTTCTCTCACTCCGCTGCCACGTCCTGCCTCGCCTCTTCTCCTCTTCTTGTGTTTCCTTTCTTTACTTTTGCTTTGTTGTTTCCGCTCTTCGCTGTAAAGCTGAGATGAATAGAACGCATGGCTTCATACCTGCTTTCTCCCCCTTCCCTTTTCCTCTTTCTTTCGTCTTTTTATTCCTTCATCCCTTCAGTTCTCCTTCCCCAAGTCTTACCTTAATCACTCTAAAATCCTCTCTTGGTTTTCCCATCTCTCTCTTTTTCCGCTTTCCCTTCCCTTCTCCTTCCTGTGTGTCTCTCTGTCTATCTGTTTCTGGTTGTCTTTATATTTTGTACATGCCTCCCTCTAAATGATTCTCTTTTTCTCCTGTAAAGCTTAACCAGCTCTCTGAGGACCCCCTGAAGAGGCCGGTGGTCTACGTTAAAGGAGCTGACGCTGTTAAACTGATGAACATAGTAAATAAACAGAAAGTGGCACGAGCCAGAATCCAGCATCGGCCTCCGAGGGTAAGAACCTACGATCACTATCGCTTTATCACAATCCCTTTCTCTGAATCAGAATCACTTTCTCATAATTGGAATCACTTTATTAGATTCTTAATTAATTTGTCAGAATCAAATTATTATAAATCAAAATCACTACCAGAATGAATTAGATTCTTAATTATTTTATATGACGCACTTCATCAGAATCACTTTATCAGAATAGGAATCACTTTATTAGATTCTCAATAATTTTATAAGAATCACTTTATTAAAATCTCTGTATCAGAATTGGAGTCACTTTATTAGATTCTCAATTACTTAAAAAAAATCAATATCAGAATCAGTTTATCAGAACTGTATTCACTTTATTAGATTCTCAGTTACTTAAACTGATTCTGATAGTGATTTTTTTTTATCAGAACTGTAATCACTTTATTAGATTCTTTAATTATTTTGTCAATCATTTTATTTGAATCAATCAAATCACTTTATCAAAATCATTGTATTACCACTAGTATCACTTTATTACCTTCTCAATTACTTTATAGCATCATGCTATCAATCAATCATTTATTTTAATTTAATTTTTTTAGAACTGAAATTATTTTATTCTAATCAGAATCTTTAGGTTCAGATTTGGAATCACTTTATAGTGAAGTGTTATTACTTCATTACAAAAGGAATCACTTTGTCGGGATGTGAAACACGGCTTCATTGGCCATGAACACATTTAAATGTTTGAGTAATCTGTCATTGCGGAACTGGTGCTTGCATAAAACACTATTACATAACAGAGATAAAGAATAAAGCAAATATTAACTATAATAAACACACTTATTAGCCACGTGAACTTTGCTTTCTTTTTGTTGCTGGTTCTATTATCAGGCATTTGTTGGTGTGTGTAACTAGCCAGTTAAGTCGGGTTAATGTGGGATTCAGTTTTAATATCATCTCCATACAGCACATGGTGTTCAACATAGTGTTTCTGCTTCCCAAAAAAATAATAATAATTCAAAGACTAGTAGGTTTAACCCTGGCTCTTGCATAATATATTAAACTATGAATAATATTTATTAATAATAGCACAGAATTTAATGTGTTTACTGTTACTCAGGATTCTATCAGTAAACTTCTTTATTCTGTTATTGTGACGTTGCCTGCAGCCCACTGAGTATTTTGACATGGGGATTTTCCTGGCGTTCTTCGTCGTGGTGTCTCTGGTGTGCCTCATCCTCCTCATCAAAATCAAACTGAAGCAGAGACGCAGCCAGGTACCGTTTACACCATCAATCACTAACTCGCTTTCACAGCGTCCGCTCTCAGCGGATATAAAAGACAGGAGCAAAACCAGTTTTTAAAGAAATTCTGTTTATTTTGCACATCTTTAACACACCTTCATTTTCTCACTGTCTTTTCCATCCAGAGCTCTATGAACAGGATGGCCATTCAGGCTCTGGAGAAAATGGAGACCCGAAAGTTTAAAGCAAAGGTTAAAGGTCAGCGTGAGAGCAGCTGTGGCGCGTTGGATTCTCTGAGCAGCAGCTCAACGCCAGACTGCGCCATCTGCCTCGAGAAATACATCGATGGAGAGGTAAAGGCTCTTCTCAGTCAATCAGGACACACACAAAAGCTTGGCCAACTATTTCTGGAAAGTTCTATGAATTTTCTATTTTGGAAAAGCCTCATATATTTGAAAAAAATAATAATAATCAAGATCAGGCCTGTTAGCATGTAATACTACTTAGCATTTTTTTTTTTTTTTAAACACATTTATGGATTTGGCTGATGTTCTTATTCAAAGCAACTTATAAGTGCAGCACATTACAGTCTAACATTTTATTATTAAAGAGTAAAAGATAAAAAGTAAAGCTTTGACTTTTATCATTTCATATTTAAATGCACTGCACATCAGCTTTCAGGAGCTATTTATACAGCACCTGCCATACATTTAAAGTGCATTAAAGTACAGGAAAGGCCAAGACAAACAGGGAGACAATTATACCAAACTTTAAAAAAAGAACAAACTGTGTGTCCTCGTGCCAGTTTTGCCACTCCAGTCATCCCAGGACAAACGTGTCACTGAGTTTAGACTGTTTTTTTTTTTTTGGTTGTTTTTTTTTTTTGTCTTGTGGGTTGTGTGTCATGTTAAATAAAAACAAGCCACAAAGCAGGGCGCCTGGGTAGCGTACAGGAAGTGGGCTTATAAAAGACTCAAAGGGAACAAAAGCTTTTTTTTTTTTTGCTTTAGTGATGAATAAAAGCAACAAAAGGCCAGGCGGAAGGGAGAAGACATGATTCATCACGGGGTGGGGGGTTGCCTCAGCAGTCCAGTGACACAACTCTTCTGTTACAGTAGAGCACAGATTCCCAACTCTAGTCCTTTAGCACCTGCTTGTTCTACTGATTCAGCTAATCAGTTAACGAACATTTGAAGTGTGTGGGGGTAAACAGTAAAATGTACAGGACAAGGGGTTCTCCAGGAGAGGGTTGGGAACCTGTGCAGTGGAGGATTCAGGACCTTTGCAGTCTTTTTAGAGCTTAATTGGTTGTAATGTAACCGAAGGCTCCAAAATCCCTCTTTGGTATGATTTCAAGACCAAGTCTAGGTCAGAATTTAGACAAATACAGCTGCAGATTATTAAAAGACCCTGCTGATTCCTTACTACCTTCTTGTCCACTCCAGGAATTGAGGGTGATCCCTTGTGCGCATCGTTTCCATAAGAAGTGTGTGGATCCATGGCTTCTGCAGCATCACACTTGTCCACACTGCAGGCATAACATCATCGGTGAGCCCTTAAATCTAAACCTTGTACCTGCCACCCTTTCTATGTGTATGCAAAATTTAACTTTTGTTCCCTCCCCCCCCTGCCACACACAGAGCAAAAGAAAGGAAACCCTGGCCCCGTGTGCATGGACCCGGGGAACCCGGGGCTCCACAGTCGACAGCCAAGGGTAGTTCTCCCTGTTCACTACCCAGGAAGAGTGCATCGAGCTGGGCAAGTGACTGCGTTTCCAACACGTACTAGCATGGATCCTCACGGGAACCCAATTACTGTATTAACAGTGGACCAACATCCGGATCAGAACCTCTACCCTTCGCAGTCTAATTTCATTCGGAGTTACCATGGTATGAACCCTCATCACTGCACCCTAGAGCATCGAGCACTACCTTACCCTCAACCACATGCCTTCAAACGCCCCAAATTTCCTCGCAACTTCTCTCGTGCTGCTTGTTTCTCGCAGTACGAGACTATGTATCAGCACTACTACTTCCAAGGGTTGACGTTTCCCCAGCAGGAAGGTCAGCCCGGTAGCACGACCCACAAGGGCCACACTCGATCCTTCCAACCTGGACTTCTGTACCCTACATTGGTGCACATGGCAGCACCTTCCTCTTCCCGTCTAGTGGACTCTGGAAGCACTTCGGGGCTCGGATGTTATCATGGACATGGACGATCTGTGTGTAGTGGATATCTCGCAGATTGTCCCGGCAGTGATAGCAGCAGCAGTAGCAGCAGTTCAGGACGATGCCATTGCTCTTCCAGTGACTCTATGTTGGATTGCACGGAAGTGAGCAACCAGGGCGTTTATGGAAGCTGCTCTACTTTTCGAAGTTCTCTAAGTAGCGACTACGATCCGTATGTCTATCGGAGCAAGAGTCCCTGCCGTGGAGTGGCTGGAGAATCCAGTACAGGATTCCCAGCAACTTCGTCCATTAGTGACGACATATTGGCTCCTGTTTCAGGAGGTACAGACTGCATTCCGCCTCCTGTAGGACCATGCTACAATTCGGGGGACCAGCTATCGAATTGCAGCATCGAGCCCAACTGTAGTAGCCACTCGTCACTGGAAACCAGGGAAATCACTAGCACTACCTCACCTACAGCCCTAGAGGGAACCATGGAGCATTGTGGGGAACAAGGGGCAGCATGTAGCTGCTGTTTTGAGGTTCCTCCATTGAATGTGGAGTGTAAAGGACAAGACGGAGCAGACGGGGTGGGACGTTGCCGACGAGGCGCCGAGCCTCAAAATGTGTCCGTTGCATCTGCGCAGAACTTTTACACCGCTAGCAATGAACTGATGTCACCTGCTGAGCGTGCTAGCTATGACGGACTACCTTGCTGCTTCTACACAGAAATGAAAGTACACCGAGGAAGCGTCGGACGTTATGCTGAGGATTATTCAGTAAATGTACACTACGCCCAAACGGACAGCGATGGCTGCTCGGGACAAGGATGCTGCGAACTTGCTCAGCGAATACCCATAATCCCTGAGGACACGGACTGCGAATTGGGTCTCGTTTCCGAGCCTCAAACAAACCTTCTAACAGGACAGAACAGGACTTCCTTAGACACTAATCAAGGTTTTTTCACCTCAGGACAATGCAGAGGTCAAACATATCAACATCAACAAGACGAGGAAGCAAGAGCGCTGTTTTCCTCTCAGTTTAAAATGAGCAAATCTACAGCTGAGGGCTCCGGGTTGTAAGGGAAAAAACTAGAGCGGTCTCACGATTACAAAGTTCATAAGAATTTGCACGTATTAAGAGTTGTGAATGGCTAACATTTAAGGTGGGGGCGGAGTTATCAGTCATAGCTTTTCTTATGAATTCAGTCGTATGAGGGTTTTCCCTCCATTAAAAATTCATCTCACACGTCTTGAAGTGTACTTCTGAAATGGAAATAATTTTTCTTCGGTTGAAGTGTGGTTTCATTATTAGCTGATGCTCTTCATTCCTGTGGCCTTCAGAATCTTAGCCACACCGACTAAAAGGCTATTAAAAAAAACACGCAACACAAGGGGTTTTAATTCCACATGACAACAGGGCTTATAAACTTTAGGGTATGTTAAATATTAAAGAAAGCACATAGCTTGCTCTAGCTAAAATTTGCAAAAACGAAGATTCTCACCTTTCACAGCTGACAAATTAGGTGTATGAGTACTTCATAATTATTAATTATTACAGTCAGAAATGCTAGCTATATCATTATCACTTAGATAAATAAAACCAAAACCGAACATTTCAGAGGAAGCTGGGTGTGGGCTGTTTCAGGGGAACTTGAAAACGTCCATCACATCGTCCCATCTCACCTCGTCCTCTCCTTTTTCTCTCAGGGTCACTGCCTCATTAGTACAGAAACAGACCAAGATTAACACTTTTTTGTTGTTGTTTTATTAATATAAGCAGGAGACTACTGAGCTGTCTGTACTATACACCAAAGTTTAGCTAGTCTCCGACGTGCAGTTAAACAGTTTATATAACAAGAAATTTTAATAAACAGAGTATTCAAGAATTTTTTTTTGCATTTTTGTTTTGGCTCTTTTTTTTTTCTTTCTTTCTTTTAGGAAATATTTTGGGTGTTTGGTGCATTTGCGTGTTTTTTTTTTTTTTTTTCCTTTAATTTAAATTACGTTTTAAAGAACACACATGTTCACAGTTAGACTGAGAAGGCCAAAGCATACCGGTTTAAGGAGACACAAATGCAGTTTTGTTTTTTTTTTCCTTAAAACACACACTTTGGAATTATAATTATAAAATGACATCACACTTGCGCGCACACACACAAACACACACACCATGCCTTTCTGTTTTTTTACAGAATATTTTATGCTGTTTCTATGAAATGTACCCATACGGCTTTCACAGGCGGACATTTTGAAAAGAACTTTATTTATACGTTGACTATTACAGTGCTGTAACACAAAAGAGTCTAATCTTGCCTTCCATAGAGTTATGTACTGCAAATGAATATAGCATTTTTGGGGTACTTGAGTCACTATTTAATTTTTGTATTGTTTGTAGCACTTAAGAAGATTGTATAAAAGAACATATGTACAAAAATTAATATTTTGTAATTTTTTTTAAAGATATAATTATTTTCTCCATCATTTCTCATTCTTCAGATGTTAAACAGGCTAGAGCTTAAGCCGTGTATATTTCTGTATCTGTATAGCAGCACATTTCATAAATGGAAATATGTTCTCTGAATATTTATTGACTAATATATTTATCTGTAAGCCATGTCTTATGTTCAGAGTGTCTGAAGAAGTTTTTGGAGTGTTTGCTTTGGAGATCACTAATATGAAAACTTTGTAAATACATGGTAATTGCACACGAGATGATTAAATATCCTCTGACCAAAAACCGCTTTTAAGATTTTAGTACTATACAGTTTTGTAACAAAGTGTACAAAGATTTGGAAAAATTATATGGTTTTATTCAATTGAAAATCCTTGTGTGTGTCTTTGATTGTGTCTTTCTTTGTGTGTTTGTTTTTTTTAGTCTCTCTTTCTCTGTACATTGATATTAATATTTAAAATGGTTTGCTTAAAGGAAAAACTCCACCCTGAAACACACTACACATATTTATTTATATACAAATATTTGTGTTGTATTGAATATTTGTAGAGAGATTGTTATTGTTAATGCAGTTTCAATGACCTTTAATAAGAAAGAGAAATTTCAATGATCACAAACATAAGTAATAATAATAGTTTTGTTGTGAGCGCCAAAAAACAGCAAGCGAACTTCTTTTCTTCTTCTCCATTATCCATTTTCCAGTAGAAATAGAAATAGCGCCAGGAGGTGTGTAGCATCCATGCTTTAGAGGGTGATGGAACAAAACTAAGTGCAATTCTGTGCTAGTCTGTACACAGGAACCGTACTATACTACATATTATTATTATTATTATATTATCTACTGGGCTATACTATACTGTACTAAACTATATGATACTGTATCTCGGCTTTGGAGCATGATAGAACAAAACTATGTGCACCCCAGTGTTAGTCTTGATCTCCTTAACGCACAGTGTGAATTTGGGGAAGATCTGAAAACGTCAATTTTTCACTCAAAAATAGAAAAATTGTAAGGGGTTAGCCTTTGTGTTTTTTGGGTGAAAAATTCATCGTTCTCCCGATTTTCTCCAAATTCATACCGTGAGTTAGGGTGCTCAAAACGAACAGACGAGTCTGATTAGTTTCGTCTGATCCTGCTCCAGAGCTGAGATCTGAGCCTCTCATTCCCAATATATTACACTCAACATATACAGTTTTGGGAAGCACAAATTTAAACATTTTAATGGTCAGTTTCAGTTAAACTACACATGCAGTGTACAGATTTTGATGGAAATATACCTATTTTATCTGTTATTCTGTACTATATTATATGATAATTTTATCTATTGTACTGTAGTAAAGTATATTTTACCTATTTTATCTATTATAATATTCTATAACAATTTTATCTACTATAACATACTATACCATGCTGTACTATATTTTACTGTCCTAGAATATAACATTTATACCTACTTACTCTACTAAACCGTACTATTCTACACATTGCTGTTACTGTTTGATCTACTGTACTATACTATACTATACTATATGATACTGTATCTCAGCTTTGGAGCATTATAGAACAAAACTATTTGCACTCCTGTGTTAGTCTTGATCTCCCTAACGCACAGTGTGAATTTGGGGAAGATCTGAAAACGTCAAATTTTTCACCCAAAATAGAAAAATGGTAAGGGGTTAGCCTTTGTGTTTTTTGGGTGAAAAGTTCATCGTTCTCCGATTTTCTCCAAATTCATACCGTGAGTTAGGGTGGTCAAAATGAACAGACGAGTCTGATTAGTTTCGTCCGATTATGTTCCAGTGCTGAGATCTGAGCCTCTCATTTCCAATATATTACACTCAACATATACAGTTCATTTCAGTTAAACTACACATGCAGTGTACAGGTTTTGATGGAAATATACCTATTTTATCTGTTATTCTGTACTATACTATAACAATTTTATTTCCTGTACTATTTTATCTATTGTACTATACTATAACAATTTTATCTATTATCTATTTATCTATTATACCATACCATATTCTATTTACTATTGTACAATAGAATAATTTTATTAATTATACCTACTTACTCTACTAAACCTTACTGTACTACACAATGGTATACTAAAAATGGTAAGGGGTTAGCCTTTGTGTTTTTTTGGGTGAAAATTTCATCGTTCTCCAATTTTCACTAAATTAATACTGTGCGTTAGGGAGGTCAAAATGAACAGAGGAGTCTGGCAATTGCTGTTCCAAAGTTTGGGAATGTGTGTCTGATTGCGTATCCGGAACACTGTGATGAGACAATATGCGGGTTTCAAAATTAATATTGTTCCAAATACATCTTACCTGTAAACAATAAAATTACAGCCTCTTGAAAATTGTTAAACATAACACCTCGGGATAGAAACAGGTGAAAACCACTTTCTAAAAAAAAGTCAGTATAGATATATTCACATAATCTTTAATAAAATATCTCCTATAAGATAAACCTCTCATATAGACAGCTATGAATAAACAGCACGAGCCAGTTTATCAGGGTTTTCTCCTGTATTTCATATTCACGTCACACATGGCGATATAATCACGTTATTGTATAAATGATTTATTTACAAACAAGCCGAAGTCAACGCCAACAGCATCAACTGGGATGCTTCAGCCGCCAAGAGCACTAGTCCTCCTGGTCACTCATTTGTATGCCTTAAATACCCTTAAAATATACCTTGACCATGGTTAGATCAATGGCAACATCTGGTCAGTTCACCTGGTGGTAACAAGGATAAGTGTCTACACATCCTACATTTAACCACTTATTTTTGAGATATTGCAGTAACGTAAATGTCCTCCTGATGGACTGACAGATGGACTGACGCAACAGTCTCAGACAGCCAGGAAATGGGCCTTGAAAGTGTATGTAACATCTCTGTATGACAGACAGGAAGGAAACTATTTACGAACAACTATGTCAGACATCCACCACCTAGTGGCAGAGGCATTAAAACTACAGTCATGATTCTGCGATGTGAATTAAAAGCACGAGACTTTATACCTACTGGAGCTCATAATAATGGCCAATTTAAACTTCGAACATCAAACACTTTACTTTCTTTTTTCTTCTAATGTCCTCCCAGTAAGGACACTATATGGAATGAAATCCATAGCAATACAATAAAAAAAAATCGGAATAAACTGAATTAAATAGTTAAATTGAACATTCAAGTGAAAATGCTGTGCTTTCTGTGAGAATTCACGTGGTTTATAATTAATGACGCAAGGTTTCATTCTTTCCTCAGCACTTTATAAAACAAAGTTACACCCATGTTGCCTTCTATTTATTATTCCTACAGTGAAAGATGGAAATCTCCTTTGTTTTTGGCTTCTGAGAGTTCTTTATTTTTTCTGTAAATTCTGCTTTGGTTCATGCGACGCTGCCCCCAGGGGACATGCTCATGTTACTTGCAAGAATGAAGACTTCAAACTATGTAGCGTCTGCACACACCACGCCCTGAAGTGCTCACACACGTGCACTCACAGAAGCATAAATCAGCTGCAAAGCTCTGCTGCATTGCTCTTTTTAAGCAGAGATGAAGCAAGGTCTAAATCCCACTGCACAACAATCAGCAGGTAGTCGAACAGCACTGTGGGTAATGTAGGAAACTGTTAACCATAATAATAATAATAATAATAATAATAACAACATTTCATTTTATCATATTGTTTTACTCGAGGCCGTGCGTGATAAAATGAATGTAACGTAATTTACACGTGTAAATTTAAAATTAAATTCAGATCAGCATTTGTGTTAAAAATATTTTAATGCAAATTCCAACAGGTTTGGTGTGTATTTTAAGCAATTAATTGTCTTTCAGACCTTAAGAACTCAACGCTAAATTGGTAGCTAGAGATGTCCCTTACTCAGCTACATTAACGGCAGTGGAAAACTAAAGAAGCGAAATTCACACTGATTGCATCTGAGAGACATTTCATTTTTGGCCAAATTAGTCCTTTAAACATGACTTATGAATCGTCCTGATTTCCGTGGAGCTTCTGTATTACGAGGTTGCATACAGCTACGTAGCGTTGTGTCCGTTACGTCTGCAGAACTTCTCCACACAGAGTGCAATGAGTTTATCTCTCATACAACATCAACTCGTCTTCTCCTCCGTGTGTGTGTGTGCATCACATACTCCATCCGTGTGTGTGTTTGAGACATCCATCAAAGCTTGAACCCTGAATGAAGAGCGACGATTCCTCCGCTGAGATTAGTGTACTGCACTCGGAAGAAACCAGTGTCCTCGATCATTTCTTTAAATGTTTCCTGTTTAAAAAAAAAAAAAAAAAAAAAGTGTATTCGTAAAGCAGCAGTTTTTTGTACAGGACCCGTTAGCGTCAGCACTGATTTCTTTATTAATCTTACTAATTGTATTATGAATTAACACATTAATACACACACAACTATTAATCCAACCATACATCTGACAAACACACAAAACCATCCATCAAAAAAAACATGCATCCATCAAACTATCCATCTGTCCATCTAACAAACAAACCAAACATCCATCAATCAACACATTCATTCATCCAACAAACAAAATATACATCCATCCAGCAAACAAACAAACCATACATCAAATAAACCACCCATCCATCCATTCATTCATCCATCTAACAATCCATCCAGCCATGAAACCATCCATCAAACAAACCATCCATCCATAAAACAAACAAACCATTCATCCAACCATCAAACATTCCATCCATCCATCAAACAAATTATTCATCCAACAAACCATCCATCCATAAAACAAACAATCCATCCATAAAACAAACAAACCATTCATCCAACCATCAAACATTCCATCCATCCATCAAACAAACTATTCATTCAACAAACCATCCATCCATAAAACAAACAAACCATTCATCCAACCATCAAACCATCCATACATCCATCTTTCAATCAGTCCAATATACCAGCCAACCATCAAACAAAGCATCCACCCATCCATCCATCCATCAACAAACCATTCATCCATTTTGAGGAAAACACTGATCTAGAGAATGATGCTCTTACTCAAGGTGACATGAGCAACACCCAGTCTTACCAGCCCTTTACAGTTACCTGATCTGGAAACTTGCGGATGCTCTCCACCAGATACTGATACGACTTCCAGTCTCCTGCAATCACTTCGCCTAGAACTGGAATCATCTGGAAACTGTAGGCATCATAGAGCCTGCAAAACACATTATCAGCAACAACATTATTACAACTTACCCGTCCCTCGCACCAACAAGCTCACTGACGCCGAAACCCCAAAATAAATGAACTACATTGTTACATTTAATTTCAAACATAGACTACAACACTTCCTTTGCATGCTCTTGTAGGAAAATAATCAACAACTGGGTGGTGTGATGGGAGTTATTGTTACCACTCAGAAGCTGATTATTCGTTTTTGACCAAATTGTTATTTTAAGGTAAAATAAAATCACTGACCTGGACAGGAGAGGGTTGGACACTTTACTGAACTCTAGACACATGAAGCGCCCGCCTGGTTTAAGCACACGCAGAGCTTCTTGCAGAGCCTAAACACACACACACACACACACACACACAAACACCATGTAAAGATTCACTGTCCTTTTCCACCTATACAAGTACACAAAACCAGTCCTATTATGAATATTTTTATTAAAGCTCACCTGTGTTTTTTTTTTTTTTTTTGTAATAGTAAAGATAATGTAGAAAAGTATGCTTTGTGTATTTTACTTATTGTTATGCTGGGTAAAAAATAATTCTTCTCAAACTTCAGCTCTTAGCGAAGAAGAAAAAAGATTGTCCTATATTTGCTGTAGAGTAAAGATGCCTTCAGAAATAATGAAATTAAATGTTTCTACATTAAAAAATACTATAAAGAGCAGTAAACTGTAATTAATGAAACAAAGCCAATATTTGGTGTGACGATCCTTCGCTTTAAAAAAATAAAGCAGTATCTGAGGTGCAGTGTGTGCAGTTTTATAAGGAAATGAGCTGGAAGTGTTACTGAGCATCTTGCAGAAGCAGCCACAGTTCTTCTGGAGACTTTGACTGTCGACTCGCTTCTTATTTCTGCAGCGAAACCCAGCAGCCTTCATTCTGTTTTTATCTGAAAAGTGTCTCTTATGGAATCTGCTGCTTTCTTTACTGACATACAAACATTTTTCTATAACATTTCATTTTGTGCTGGAAAACTAATGTTTGGAATCTAAAATGTTTTTTTTTACTGAATCAATAATGTAGAAGTCAGAAAATAAACATCTATAACAGTTTGTACTAAAAAAATAGGGCGCCTAAGACTTTTGCGCAGTACTGTATATATATATATATATATATATATATAAAAAATACAAATTAGTGTGTTGCACAAACAGAAAGTGTTGTCTGGAGTATAAAAGAGATGTATGAGGGTGTACATTTGGAAACAACAGTTTAGCAGTAGAATCTGAAGCAATAGTTTCTTTTCATTGAATCATTTGAGTCTTATGATTTGCAATTTTGCTGATGTGATTGTCTACGTAAGTAAGTAAGTAATTCTTTATCGTCATTGTAACAATGAATGTACAACGAAATTGAGTGAGTACTCTCAGTGCAGAAAGTAAAATAAAATATATATAAATAATAAAAATATAATAAATAAAATAAATTTAAAAAAAGAATATTGAACAGTTAACTTTATGCATGTGATAACTTTAACACTGAAGGAGGATTTGCTCAGTAAATAATAGATAATAAATATTCTATATAATTTCCCTCCTTTATTAGACTACAGATTTATAGAGAATTTGTATACTAACTAATGAAAACTGTCTTTACTTGCTCAATGTGAGTGACGTTCCGGATGCCGAATGCGATGGTGTAAATGTCAAATTGATCATCGTCAAATGGAAGCTCCTCAGCGTCACCCACTACCCACGACAACCCTGCACACAACACACACACACATTGATGTATCATTAAAATATAGTGCACAGCTGTACTTATTAACATCTGTATTATTACTGTCCACTTTACAATACAGCCCCTGTGATGTTGGTCAACTTGTAGGTGTTTAGTTAAGGACTATAAGCTCACGGGTTAAGGGAATTGTAACCTACAGAGCAACGTATTTGTTTGATGAGCCAACAACAAAAGAAAACATCAACAACAAAAGGACAGAACAACAACACAATGATGGAACAGAACTACACAATAAAACAACAACATTAGAACAGAAAAGAATGACTGAATAGAACAAAAAACACCATATAATAGAACAGAATAGAGTAGAACAACACAACACAACAGATAAACAATAGAATAAAATAGCAACAAAATGCAAAATAGACTAGAATATAATAGAACACAACAATATAACTACTAAAAAAAAAATAATAATGGAACAACAGAACTGAATAGGGATGTAACAACACATCATGCCACGATGCACTGCTATCCAAAAATGTGACAATGTGCATCATGGAAATGTGCGATATCAGCATACTATTAATTATGCAGCTAATGAAAATGCACTGTTTAAACACCAGAGATTCCAATCTGCACAACCCATACAGTTACAATATATAGAGAGCACGCTGGTCACATGACCACATTCTTTCATGGTGAGCCCGCACCATTACTGAGACGGGAATCCTCTGGCCGATAGCTCCGGATCACAACAACCAACACACGTTACACAGTTACACAACCACATTATATCTGTTAAAAAGAGTAACTTTCAAGCAACACCAGCTCCATGCCTCTGCGATCTACAGTGCCTGAGAAAGAGACCATGGAAATCTGCCATTTTAGCCGACTTTGGAGCTCTATTTCCAGCTAAAGTGACACCACAGGTGCCAATCAAATTTTGTGGAGAATTTATACATTTATTCATTTACTTATTTTTGAGATATGATAAACCGACAGTACATTTTTTTTACAATATTAAACCTCATAGCAATTTTTCATTTCCAGGTTTATACAGATAAAACTGCACATTGTGTTTTCATTTTTTATGATTCAGAAATTTTGAAAAAGTCTTTTCAGTCATAATTTTTCTTCGTTTAAGTTTTGTCCAAAATATTACAAGAATATCGAATTGGGAACCTAGCAATGTGAATCGAATCGTGATCGGAGTGTATGGTTACACCCCTAGAACAACAACAATAGAAGGGAACAACAACAGAACAGAACAACCCTCTTCTACTGCACTGCTTATGTGTGTGAGTAAATAAACAAACACACTAGATAAATTCGGTTTGATGTAATGGTATAAAGGAAATACTGTTCTGTCTATTAAAGTAACAGTACCTGTGGTGATTCCTGCGTTCTCCGCCCGCTCTTTCCCCACCTTCAGCATTTCTTTATTGATGTCACACACCACCGCTCGGGATTCTGGAAGCTCCGCCCCCTCTGAGCCGTAACTGCTGGAGATGTCCTGCCACGAAGGCGTCTGATTGACCCGCGCTCTCTGACGCAGCTGCCTCTCACGCACTGAACGTGTGTAATTCAGGAAACGGAACGAGATGTCACCTAGACAACACACACACACACACACACACACACACACACACCTTTCTTCATCAGAGACTAATAAATAAAGCATACCAAGATGATTATTGCTGTGCCCAGTGTTTATTTTATCTTTCATTTTATTCTATTTTCAGTTACAGTATTTCATGTCATTACTTGTATTTATATGTTCATTTTTCCTTTTATTTCTGTGTATTTTATTATCACCCATTTCTCTTTTTATAGTTTTGTATGCCGTATGAATTAAACGCGTGTACCGGTGCCTCCGGCCGTGTCCAGCAGGCGTAACCCAGGCTGAGGATTCATCACACGCAGCAGTGCGTCCTTCCACAGCCGATGGATGCCCAGACTCATGGCGTCGTTCATCACGTCATACTTCTGAGCAACACTTTCAAACACTTTATACACTGAGGAAGACACACACACACACACATGTGAGACCCCAGGATTTCACTCTCTTGCATGAGGCCTTGTTGGAGTTACAGAGACGTCTGTGGTACCTAGATGCTGCAGAAACTGAACAGAGCTAGTCCAAAAAATTTTAAGAAAAGAAACTTGTGTTCAGTTTCCAGGTTGTAATGTTACATACGGTCAGAATCAAAATAAATAAAAAGGACAAAATTATAATTTAAAAAAAGAGAGACATTCAGAGTCAATACCAGAGTCAGAGTCAAAATCACAGTCAGGCATCAGCATCAAAATCAGAATCAGACTCTGAATCAAATCCGAGTTAGAATCGAAACCAGAGTCAGAGTCGAATTTGGAAATCAGAATTGAGCCTTTTTCATGCTTCTGGGATCATTACATTTATAAGTTAAGTCAGATTTACTTGGTAGTTGCTTTAACTGACACATTGTAGCAAGCAAAAACTAAGAAGAGTAGAATAGGAAAAGAAAAATAAAATAAGAGGTATTAAAGATCTGAACACTGGCTGTCTGCTAGTTGCTGCAATTGGTACAGATGTGTGCAGACTGCAACACAGCAATGTATATATGCAAATTTCATAAAAATGAAGAATAAAGCGAGTGTACAATACTGAAAGTATGAAGGACTAACTTGCTTCACATGTCCAGCTTTCATTCCAGCTTAATTAACTGCTATTGCAGTGACATGATGTCGCCTGTAGATGGCCCCATTTACTCATGAATAAGTACAGAACACTGACAACAGCATCAGTAGAGTGAAATGCTGTAAACACTGACTGTCAATTTAAACACAACATTTTATATATTACGCTACATTTAAAAAAGCAGTTATCTGATTTAAATCACAATTTCTAGTACCAGTGCTGCCTGCTCAAACAGTGAACATGCAGAACATCACAGCTAGGGGTACGTTAGAGCACAGTTTCCCAGCCCTGGTCCTCCTGGAGAACCCCCTGTCCTGCACATTTTAGTGTTTTCCTTGCTCTAACTAACACTAACACTGACACTGACACTGACACTAACTAACTCACACACACACACACACTAACTCAAGAGGGGCTGTAAATTCACTGATTAATTATGTATAATGGCTCAACAGTTAAGGCTCTAGGTTACTGCTCAGAAGGTCGGGGGTTCAAGCCCCAGCACTGCCAAGCTGCCACTGTTGGTATAATCATATCTCCAGAGGCACGGTATGATGGTTGACCCTGCGCACTGACCCCAGCTTCTTAACAAGCTGGGATATGTGAAAACATTTGGGTAATCGGAAGGTCGTGAGTTCAAATCACAGCACTGCCACTGCTGGGCCCTTGAGCAAGGCCCTTAACCCTCAACTGCTACAGATGCATAAATGAGATAAATATAAGTCACTCTGGATAAGAAAAAAAAAGTAATCATCAGTGGGTGTATGACAGCAGGGAAAAGCAGGACTGTGTAGCTGTGCTCTAGAGCTTTAAGCTCTTCTAACCAGCTACTTGAAAATATTCACTGGACTTGTGACTGGGCTTTTTCTGTTACAGCTCTGAGATTATGGAACAGTGTAAAGGCATTTAAAATCCAAGACATTTTAAAATCCAATTTAAAAACGCACTTATTCTTCCAAGGGGTTCAGTCTTTTAAAGGTCTTTAGCATCAAGATCTTGGTTTTGTCGTGTCTTTTCATGTGTAGTTTTAATGATTTAACTGCTTTATTTACTTTATTTTACTTGTATTTTATTTCCTTGTTGTTACTTGATTTTATTGAACAGCACTTTGGACGATGCTTGCTGACTTTAAATGTGCTACACAGATAAAGGGGACTTGACTCTGATCATAGCCGTGATTATGAGGATAAGTGCACTTTCTGCTTATTCGTTATGACTCTATGATTCTACTGTGAATATTAAAATATTTTAATAATATGACAGTCAGGTATTAATGAAAAAAAGAAAACTTTACCTTAAAGTGTTTAGAGTTTGATGTGGTAAACAGTGAAATTGCATATTTTATTTGTTTATATATCTGCCGAACTAAAACCCAAGGTCTTTAATAATAATAATAATAATAATAATAATAATAATAACAATAATAATAACAACTTCAATTTATACAGTATCTTTTTATCAGGAAAAGGGGAAAATGTATGTTTTTAAGCTGAATGGGATTAGGATTTAAACACTTAATTTTAAATGTGATAAATCCCTCTCTCTGTCTCTGTCTCTCTCTCTCTCACACACACACACACACACACACCTCTTTCTGCTTTCTCCTCTTCTGTCACCGTCTCGAAGCCAAAATGGACGCTTTTTCCTTCCGAAACTCCGGCGTAGCTTCGACATATCGACACTTCTGCGGAATAGAGTGAACTTTTAACTCTGGTTCTACACACAGACTTGACATTTGGAGCTGAGCAATGAAGTGCTTTTCGCATCACAGCCCTAAAGGACGCCGCCATCTTGCCCTGAGTTGCTTAAGTTCTACGTCATAAAGGCGCGACAGGCGCTTCACGTTGTAGCGCCGATCGTCAATAGAGGCCGGTTGTTGTGTGTAGGTCAGAGAATGATTAGTAAATTTATGTTAATTTCTTTAGTTTTAATTAGACAAAACGAGAGCGTCATATTACACACTGAAAATCATTATATGAAGAAATTTACAAAAAAACAAAAATGAATGAACCAAATAATAACTACGACATAACAATAAAAGACAATAAAATAAAAACGGGTAAATAAATAATAACTGAAAATAAGACAAACAACATAGTTTTTAAAATACAGGAGAAATCAAAATGTCCTAAATATTATAATGTATGTACAATAAATGCAATTAATCAATAACATTCTAGAACTTATTTCATAATATCTCCTTATATATATATATATATATATATATATATATATATATATATATATATATATATATATATATATATATATATATATACACACACATACAAAATAAAATTTCAGCTCATTAATGAAGGTAAACAAACAGGAATATCCTTTACAAAGTTGTGTTTTATGTATAAATAGCTTGACTAAGATTACAACTACTCATGTATTCAGTTCAAATGCAATTCTTAATAACTTGAAGGTGCATACATTATCTGTAGACAGATTTTTTGTACTGTTTTTCTTAAAAAATAATTCAAAATGTACATGCCATTTGTTAATCCAGAAATGAGCTAGACATTATGGTGAGTGAAAACCTTGAATGTCATATTGGTTTGCTTCACAATGCCCTTATATAAAATAAAAAAAAAAAAAAAAAAAAAAGAGACAAAGAATACTGTATATCCTTAAAAAAAAAAAAAACACACATACATCATATAGGTTACTGTACAGTTGTGAGCTTTTACATTTTGGTCATGCGTCCTAAATAGTGTCCAATTCTCTGTTCCCTACATACGTCAATGTGTATTTAGCATTTAGGATATATTCTAGGATGTGCTGTTTGGACATTAAACTGATGCGCTGCATTGTGGGATTTTATAATTACATAAATACACACTCTCTTTGCAGACTATATAATGATAAAACACCCAAAATAATGTACTATAGTGTAGTGCATACAGTGTGGTCTAGGATATAATGATAGAGCTGAATATTGAGAAATCCCAGAATGCACCACAATAAGTTAGTGTCTAAATGAAACACTCTACAAATATGAAAACAGTGTTATTCATACAAATAAGTAAATGTTGCAGCAACGTTGCAGGAACATTTATTACCAATGCACAGACAACGTGAAAGAACAAATGTTCAAGGAATCAAAAGTTCATTTAGGGGATCCTTCAGGGAATGCTACACCTATTGCAGTGCATTATGGGATTTCATAAATGTACTGGATATTCTGTACTATAATACAAAATGACAAAATTGTGCCCTACATTGTAACGTTCAGAACAATGTTCTGCTGACCTAAAAGTGTTAGTTGTTTATGTATCTTTTCTCTAAAATCATTTTCCATTAAAAGGTTTTAACTTGAATGGACTAACTTACACACCAGACTTTCTCACTTATTCATTCATATTCATCTGAACCCCTATCTGATTTATCTTAATGTGTGTTTTGTCCCCTTGTAGTTACAAAGCCACACAGTCTGCAGTCTCTTTTTTCATGTTCTGTTCCCACACTGAAGAGAGCTCTGAAAGGCCAGCGAGTCCTTCACACTCCTGAACCTTTAGTGTAATGTAGTGAAGAATATGAGATGAAGATGGCCCCCTCAGTGTGAGACGGCCGAGTCAGGGAGGTCTCATAGTCTCGGGTTTCAGCCTAACAAAGGCTTCAGCTGGAGCGGATTCGGTGTGAAAGGACTTTAAACCCGAGGGAAGGGTGTTGTTTCACACACTGTGATTCTCTTCTCCTCAGGAGGATCAGGTCTCATCAGGACCACAAACGCTGCCATTCAGCTGAAACCGAAACTGGACCTGCGTGCAGAGATTGGTTCCCTCATTAAGGGCTTTTTGAACACAACCGGAGAGTGATATAATGGCACTGGAACCTACAGCAAAGAGAACCATACTCTGCACATGTCAGTGGTTTTACACCTGATTAAATTAAACCAGCTAAAAAATGATCCGCTTACCACAAATGAACCTAACCAGCTAAAACGGCTTTAGTGTCTGAAGTTTTGTACTTAAGGCTAATGTAGCTACCAAGTAAGAGAAGCTTATAGCCTCCAGTTTAGCTCTGTGTGTGTATTATAAACTGCATGTCTCAATCATCACACACTCGCAATGCCTCATTCGGCTTTGTCAAATTGTTTAGATGTGCTGATGTGGTTTGTGATGTGGTTTCTGCTGTATGAAAGACTGTCATCTATAAAAATGGACAAAAGTCAGAGACTTCACAAAGCTACAAACAGTTGAAGCTGAATCACTTTCTTCCTCAGCACAGAGTTCGGTGTCACTCTACTCCAGCATCAGACTCAGGAAGGAGGCGTGGCCTAAAGGTCCAAGTTAAAATTCTACATACATTCCAGTTTCACTTGTATATTTAATTTTTATACAAACAGTTGTGAAAGTTTACATACACTGTCTTTTGAGGTGAATGTGTGAATCAAGAGAAACCAGCTTCCTTTGGGATGTTAGCAACTTTAGGTTTAGTTTCCAGCTCCAGTGCAAAACTAAAATAAATATATAAAAACTTTGGACTACTTTGGACTAAAGATTGACTGCTTTAACAGCTCTGTGCTTGGACTAGATGCTGCGTCACCTGTAAAGATGAAAGAAGAAAAGATATAAGAATAAAAAAAGAAAAACTGGGGTAAGACAGAATTTACAAAGCAAACGAACAAGCAAACCAACAAACAAACAAACAAACAAAAAAAACCCAGAATGCAATGTTGATTCAAATTATTTAAAAAACAATTAATTATTTTCACAGTTTCATTTTAAATAACCCAAAAAGAATATTATAAATAATTAATAAGAATAGCAAACAATCCAATAAATAAATGCAATAACAAAAGCAAATATAAATAAATAAATAAATAAGGTGGGTTTGTTTAAAGTAAGAGGTGAGAACTAACCTGTGGTCAGTGAGTTATGCTTAATTTAGTATTTTTCCTGCAGAGGCTCTTCATTGGTCCCTTAAATGATTTAAATCCTTAAATCCTGCTATCAGTAGGGGGCACTACAGGATTCATCATTATCAAACAAAAGCTCCAGCTAAAGTTAGACCAGCTCTGTGGGACAGGCAGCATCATTCATAAAACTTCCTTCTGTATCCATCTCCACAAATCATTAGTAAATGTTTAAAACTTGTAAAATCTAACTCAGCCAGCAGCACTGAATCCTGATGTCTGTCTATCACTGTTGCATATTAAAGACATTTCTGTTTCAGCTGACAGACTGCACTAATGTCAGCCTGGTTTTATTTATCACATGCAGAAATGGTGGTATTTAAATACTTCTAGAGATGCTTGAGTAAATAAATGTATGACACAGATATAGTAAACAAGAGATAAAAAGCCAAAGTAGATAAAAAACTAGAAGAGTGTAATACAGAAACATCAGTACATGCAATATGATTAAAATACACACGGGCAGAAAATCCCAGGAGATCAGCAGTTTGTGAGCTACTCAAACCAGCCCATCTGTCACAGTCCAAGTCCCTGAGATTACATTTTCTCCATTCCCATGTTTGATGTGATTATTAACTGAAGCTCATGACCTGTATCTGCATGATGTTATCCGTTGTGCTGCTGCCACGTGATTGGCTGATTGGATAATTGTTGGATGATATGCTGTGGAACCTTGGACATCTTCGCCTCATCACTGCAGAGTTCATCTGAGGTCAGAGGGAAACGTGTACTGAATTATTTGATTTTACAAGTAGTGCTAACCTTTTTGGTTTTTGGTGTTTAAGGTTGACTTCATCACACTGGGCTGGACAGGCTAATTATCATACCAGGAATTCAGCATACACAGCATACACACCCACAATCATGTGTGTGTTTGTGTGAAACTCACCTTACACTGTGTTTGTGTTTGTGTCCACGTGTGAGCTGATGAGCTGATGGACTGGACTGGCTGCGAGGAAAGAAATATCTCACACATGACACATCAATACACTCTTTGTTTGGACAGTCACGCTGTGGCTGCGAGTCATTTCACAAGCATTCAGGAATACACGAGTTCACAAATCACTTTCTGCCCACCCACACCCACACCCATAGCCACAACCACACCCACAAACACTCACACCCACACAAACAAACCAACCTGTACTGATGTACTTGTGCTTATCAAACATTTTATAATACGAGTATAAAAACCCGATTCATTCCCAGCAAAAAAGGCGTGGCCTCTATATCTGTCAATAACTGTGAAAGAGGTGTGGCCTATACATCTGTCAGCCCCAATGAAGCAGCTGTGGCCTTGCATCTGTTTCATACAGTGAAGGAGGTGTGGCCTCTCTATGTGTCAATCCTAGTGATGGCGGCGTGTCCTCTGTACCTGTCAGTCTTAGTGAAGGAGGTGTGGCTTATATGTCTGTAAGTACCAGTGAAGTAGGCGTGGTTTTGCATGTGTCCCGTACAGAAAAGGAGGTGTGGCATCTGTACATGGCAGTCCTAGTAAAAGAGGCGTGGCCTTGCAGCTATCTCATACAAGTAATCTGTATGTGAGAAACACCATGGTATCAATAAAAGTGCATTCATGCAGTCTCACACACACACACACACACACACACACATACACACACACACAGAGTTCTCACACATCACACAGAGTTCTAATTACCATGTCCCCGATACGCTTCAATACATTTCTTTGTAGGAGCCATGACTTTTGTCCCCACAGTGTCTTTAGTCCCCATGAGGTAGGTGTGTGAACATGATTCAGCCCCATGAACTGATGAATATGAACACACACACACACACACACACACACACACCAAATAGTATCTTATAGCACGTTTGTCCTTTCGACATGGGAAGGTGAACACAAGGTATGCGGTAAATTGTAAGAATACTGTTGCTAGGCAACTAGGAAGTATGGACCCTGTGCATAAACTAGCTACTGACCGAGGATAAAGATTTCACTAGTCAGAACATAATTTAACTCTTTTATACGGACAACATTAAGGAAGCAGTGACAATGAACATGAGACAAAGCCATTGGGAATAGCAACATTTCCCTCAGAGCTGTCAGATTTATTAAAATACACAAAAAATATCCTAAATATTCATTATTTTATTATATACCCTAAATACCCAAGAGATAATTATGGCAACTAGCCTTTAATTGCACATCTAAAATGTCTAGAAAATCAACTAACCCCCTAATCTCCCAGCTTATTACTTAGATATTCATCTTAAAGTATATTGTTCAGTAATTACTCAGTAATTACAGAGAAATTAAGAGCACTAGTTTGTAGTTATGAGAGTAATGTAAATCTTTAAGATGTCAAAAACTTGTGAAGTACTCTGAGATTCATTAAACATCCTGTACATGACAATGGATTTCTACAGAACTAATAGAGTGAATTTTACTCCACCACTTTTTAAAGGTGTGTCACCATTTGTGCTCGTAATGATGAAAGATGAAACACTCTCAGCATCTTCCTGGAACTTTTTGAAAAACGAGTATTAACTCTATCTTTCCTCATCGCTGGGGTGGTATCTTTATCTTTTGTACCTTTCAGATGCATTTGCACCTGGAAATATAACATAATTGGTACATAATTGGACCATAATTAAATTTTACAGCTTTTTAAAGCTTTGAAGGTTGATTACATGAACCTTTCTAGGTACAAGATTCACACTAAAGATACAAAGAAGCACCCTTGAGGGTAGCACCACAGCGACCAGGAACAGTGCAGCCTAGTACCCTTTTTTTCAGAGAGCATATCACAAAAGCACCTAATCCCAACAAATGCATGCACTTTATATTCCCGCCTGAACAATAAAACTCTCTCCTGAAGGACACGCTGTACTTTGCATTTTAAATCTCTCTCCATTTTCATTAATAAATTCTGGACACAGAGGACAAACCAGAGCTGACAGACGCTTATAAGAAACATGCATATTTATTTGGCAGTCAGAACACATTAAATAAAAACTAGAAACGTACTTCACTTATACAAAAGATAGATTATGTCCCATTTTAAAGTCCAAAATAACTTACTGTATAAATTAAAATCTCACTATTTACAATTGAACGACAATGACATTTCCCCCCCATGTCCCTGAAAGTTCCGGATCTGCTGCATGGGAGTGTTGTGTTGTGATGAAGCAGAGGAAGCTGTGTGGAGGCAGGATGGTGCAGGATGTTATCGTCCGGCGTTAATGTGACCTTGATGAATTGGAGCTGTCACTTCTGGTTTTCGGGTTGACGTCGTTAGTGTGTGTTCCCCTCTCTCTCTCTCTCTCTCTCTCTCTCTCTCTCTGAGTTTTTGTATGCATGAGTTTCTCCATGACTCGGATTTATTCATGCGGTAATTATGACAGGCGGGACTGCGGCGTTTGCTCGTCTGGGAGATCTGAGCAGGAAGAGCGAGTCCTTTACTGGAAGTCTGAGGACACACACAAGGCCCTTTTTCATCTCGCTATTCACTATTATGGTCTGGGCTATCACGCTCCCTGCTTCCCCAGGACGATTAAAATGGAACAGTCACACGACGGGGTCTTATCTTTAGAAAAACTGGAGCAAACAAAGCTGAAAAGAATGTAAAGTTTGAGGTCAAAAATTACAAGTACTCAATTAGTCACAGATGCAACGTTGGCAGGAGTAATCCCACAGAAAGAAAAATCCCACAGAGTCGGAGCACTGAAAAAGTAACACGTAAAATAAGTGCTGCACAAATCTAAACATCATCATGTTAAGTGTTTCATCCATGTAGAGTGTTCTAGGTATGTGCTGATAAGTGATGAGAAATTATTAGATTTTTGTTTAACCTGAGATAAATGTCTTAAATTTTGGACAAATCAACTATGCTCATTACGAAGTCTTTGTTTTCAAGTGCACAGCTAATGTTGGCTACTTAACTGACCTAATGCTAGGTAGATTTTAGCCAGTTCTTTAGCCAGCTGTAGTGATATGAAAATGTACTATCAGCACACACCTAGTTCTCTTAGAAAAATGAAAAATAAATTACAGTACAGTTTCAGTTGGAAGACAATTCCTTACAAATTAAAGCATATCCAAAAATGCAATGTTGCTAGAAGTAAACAGAACATTCACACACCGAACCGAACACATCCACATCCGAGATCAGACGGGATCAGGCATTTTCAGAGAGGTATAGTCGTAAGTGTATTGAGAATTTTCAGTGCACAAAGTGCTGCATTATGGAACAGTTCAACCAAAAAAGAAAACAAATGCACAGTGTCTCTCTTCTGTCGAAAATGTTGGCTGAATTTGAGAAGCAAACTTCAGACAATAAACATGTCTAACCATTAAATGTTGCAAAACAGATTACATGTGGTGTAAATGTACAACTGTGTACATTTAAATTTTTGTCACTGACTTGTTCCTTTAACATAAATTCGTCCATTGAGTATACAATTAAAGCGTCATGATTATTTCCTGTGTTTCTGGTGAAATCTGAACTTTTCAGATTCTGAGCACAACTAAGTAAAGGAAGGGATTACATCAATATGACAACATCATGAAAATGCCTTTACAATACAATTTGTATTGAAAAAAAAAGTGATTTTACTGTATCATCCACCTCATTACACAACTACTGATATGGAAAAGTCTGAAATTTTCCACACACCTTGTTTTATGTATAAATGTATCTGAAATTATACTGGGAATATGGTGGGAATATCCACAATGCATGGCAAAAACTGTCCAAACAATGGTACACATTACCCATAATGCACTACAGTAGGGAATAGGGAGACACAAGGACAGTGTTGTGAAATATGAATCAGGAGAAACATCGTGCTAGTCCTACTTTTTTAGTCAGGAAAATTCCATGCCAATGAAGCTAATTCTATAGTCAACCACTGCTCTGTAA
Organism: Pangasianodon hypophthalmus; assembly: GCF_027358585.1. Lineage (NCBI taxonomy): Eukaryota > Metazoa > Chordata > Actinopteri > Siluriformes > Pangasiidae > Pangasianodon > Pangasianodon hypophthalmus. The sequence goes on along the minus strand of NC_069733.1, from coordinate 16,914,361 downwards.
GACGATGCTGGGAAAAGTCTTATTTATTTATTTATTTTTTAACAAAAGTGTTATGACTTTCCTTTCACTTTTATATTTCAGTGTCCCATGTTTAAGTGTCTACTGTTTTAAAATAGTGTGATATCCTACACAGATTTATTATTTTGTACATTTATTGCTCTGATTTACATATTTTCTTCTTTAACGCTGTAGCGTATGGTTAGGGTTATGGTTAGGGTATTAAAGATGGAAATGTAACCTGCAGCCTGTGTGTGGCTGCTAACTGAAGTGCGATTTGCGATTTATATAAGGGCTTTATGCTCAGGTGTTTAGTTTTAAGTATGCACTGTAGTCCAACTTCAGCCTCAGTACTATATAAAGTACTATATTCAAGTACATTTAAGTGCATTGAACTATTGATAGCTTTCTGGAATATTTTCATGATCATGATCATGAAATGTTCATGTTCATGTTGGCTATGTTTGGACGTAGCCAAGTCCCATAAATGGGAACGCTACATTGTGGCTTAGCTAGGTTGCTAGCAGAGACGCCCAAAATGGGCAGCTGCAGTGATAACAGCTCTTAAAAATAATGAATCACAATAAAACAAAAATAATATGCCAATTTGTAACAATTCACACAACTTATGCTAGGTTTAGGGGCGGAGTTAGTGTTTGTACCTTATCTTGGGACTTAATTTGTATGAAATCAAACCACACTCGTTCTACTTCAGGCAAATTTACACAATATCAGGTTGGTCAGTGTTAATATTATTAGCATGTAAAAAAAACCCAACTCAAATTTCATAATGTTTTCTATCAAAGAGTCCTGATGTATCAGAATGACCAGGTTACGTAAAGTACATGCGGTAACATAACTTAAATTTCTGTAGTGTTCACTTGTATCTGTAGCTTAATCTGAAGAAAAACGAAGCAGTTTTTGTTATAATTTCGAGCTCGGAATGTATAGAAATTGTTATAAAGTTTACTATTTATTGTTGGTGGAGTTAAAACACATTATAGAATTCGTGCTATAAATATTACTATCTTTGCGCACTGTTGGATTTAAGCTATCCAAACTATTCGGTTTACAGGAAAATAAATAATTGAAATAGCGTTCAGCACAACAACACTGCTTACAAAATGTCAGTACCCTCAACTCACAATGGCAGAAACCACATTTTGTGACATTATTTAGTACAGTAGTATGCGGTTTTGAATGCAGTCATGACTGCTTTGCTGTCGTTCTTTCACCCTGTTGCTCATTTTCAGAATATTTATCATGACTAGACAGAATTTTGTGTCGTGACCCCGACACTCCGGGTGGCAGCACTGTAGTTAACACAAGAACAACAGCACTGATTCTAATAAATCTGAAGAATGTGAGAAGCGCTGTAACGTCAGAGAGCCTGCAGAAGAGAAGGAGGAGGAGGAGGAGGAGAAAGAGAGAATTGTTTTGGAAGAATGCGCCGCTTTTCATCGCTCCTACACACAAGCTCTTAGCGGCGACTCAGTGAAGTGACAAAGCTGAAAACACTTGGTCAAAAATGAAATTTATACAATGTCCCTGTTTATCCCAAATGTAGTCGATTAGCCAAGATGTGTGTGCTGTCTTAAGTTCTTTAGTTTTGCACTGCAGCTACAAGACTTTCGCCAAACACCGAACACTGAAGCTAGTTAATGACAGGCTAATCATTTATACAGCTAGCATATAGCTAAGCAGTCTTTTCTGGAAATGAGACAAAAATGTCTGGAATGTCAACATTTACCTCAGATATTTTGGTAAATTCCCAAGAAAAGTCTCAATATTACTAAAATTACACTAATTAGCATCAACCGCTAATTCTGAAGGTCCACACCGAGAACTGTAAACATCGTGTCACAACTTGTAGCTGTCAGAAATGTCACGGTAAGACAAGCATGTGATATGTTCACTGTTTAAGTGGTTATATTTATGGGACACTGTTGCTAGGCAACTGGGAAATGCACACCATATAAGCCATACAAGCCTATAAGTCATTTTAAAGGTGTAATGACAATGAAAATGAGACACAAATGTCTCATTTATCTCACTGAATATCACCATTGACCTCAGATATGTTGATAAATTACTAAGAAAAGACTATGTATAACAAAAATGACAGTGTAATGTCGCTTAGCAACAACCGCTAACCAAACATTCGTGAGTTCGGAAGTTCAATACCATGTGTCACAAGTCGTGAACTCAGAGCTGTCAGAACATTTCAACATTTCATAACAACTACGCTCAAAACTACCAGTTTAGCATACCGGTTGTGCAAGTTAATCTCTGGCCAAGTGATATAATTTGTACATTAATAAAATCAGTAAAACACATGATATGTTCTATATGTTCATGTTGTGAGAACACTGTTGCTAGGCAACTTGGAAATATGCACAACAAGCGTAGAAGCTAGCTAGCGACTGAGGCTAATCATTTATCTATCTGGCATATAGTCATAGTCTTTTATAGAGGTAACGTAAAAGTGTAATGGCAGTGAAAATGAGACAAAAATGTTGGGAATAACAACTTTTGCCTCAGATGTGTTGATAAATTTCTAGGAAAAGTCTAAATTTACAGTGCAATGTCACTCAGCATCAACCGCTAACCAAACGTCTATAGGATCTTTAGTTCCATACAGAGTAATGTAAACTTCTGTAGACTGTTTTCAGCATCGTGATGTTCTTTTGACACATCCATTTTTTACAGATAACCATTTGTCATAAAGTGTCAAAAACCACATAAACACGTGCTTGAGACGCTGATGCTAAACTAGCATTAACCTCGTAGCTCCAGTGCAAAAACTAAAGAAGCAAACTTCAGGCAACAAACATGTCTTGGCTGATCGACTGCATTCATGGTAATGGGAAACTTGTGTATCTTTCATCTCTGTGCCTTTAAAGACAGCTCTGTGGGAAGTAAAGAAAAAAAATTGTACACACAAATAGTTTTCCAACCCTTAAGGCACTTACAGACACCAGACACACAAAAAAAAACACAAAGATGAAAAACCCACAACAAATGAAGAAAAAAAAATACTGAAAAGCTGTTTACAGAGGTCCAGAAGGAACGTGGAATGCCAGTTTGTTTGGAGCACGGCCCGAGCTGTAGTGATGGCAGATTTACACACACACACACACACACACACACACACACACACACACACACACACACTCTTTTGTTTGCTGCTGTATTATTTGCCGGATCACGATCCTGTTCGTCCTCCGCTGGAGAAAGTGTAATCCTGTTCCAAACAAGAGGTGACCTACATAAAGCGTGAGGCGAAAATGGACTGAAACGGAATCTCGTTTTGGTGTGGTAGAAAAGGCTGATTGTCTGCATTGGCGTTAAGACAGTTACGCGAGCCGCTCCATGTTACAGTACATTCTGTCTTTTTTCTTTAACAAGAGATTCTTATCTGAACTCCTCGTCTGTCAGCGACTGCCAGAATCTGTGCACCTGAAAACCTGCTGGAAGAAATCCAGAACTCCTCAGGCCGTATTGACATGTGAGTGAGGCTTTGTCATGGTCCTGTGGAAGCCACGCCCCCTAACATGGCACCATCTGATTGGCTGTCTGTTGATGTCCAGTTCCTCATCAGGTGCTCCACTGTATTTGCTACCTGCTGTCCAGTAGAGATAGTGTGTGTGTGTGTGTGTGTGTGTGTGTGTGTGTGTGTGTGTGTGTGTGTGTGTATGTATGTGTGGTGGTTAGTTGCCCACCAGAGGGCTGAGGTCTCCGTGATGGTTTTTGAGCTTCTTTTTAAAGAGCGAGATGGTGGAGGGTCTGTAGAAGATAATCCACGGTTCTGAGGTGGTGCTCTGAGAGCACGAGTCTGAACTGCTCACTGAGGGAATGGTGGGAGATCTGAGAGAGAGAGAGAGAGAGAGAGAGAGAGAGAGAGAAAGAAAGAAAGAAAGAAAGAAAGAAAGAAAGAAAGAAAGTGGTGAATTGGCATGAGTAATTAGCAAAAGGAAAGACAGACAGACAGATAGATAGATAGAGTGAGACACAAGAAAGAAACAAAGAAAGAAAGAAAGAAATGTGATGGCATAAATTGGCATAAATACCAAAAGTTAAGAGATAGATAGATAGATAGATATAGAGTGAGTCACGTAAGGAAAAGAAAGAAAGAAAGAAAAAGAAAGAAAAAGAAAAACAATGTAAAGACTTAGTCATTAAGCGATAAAATAAATGTGTGTGAAACTCCTCACTCTCCTCACACACAGAACACACACTCCATTCTTCACTTAGCTGTATTTGCTAATGGCTGAATGTCTCACTTCAACTTTAATGTACATTTTACAATCCAAACGCATTACGACACAAGAAAAGAACAGTGTTCAATGCTCAGTACTTACTTTACTGTAACGTGAAGAACTAGTTTTGCCACCATGGCTATCACGGTTAGCGTTAGCAAGGCAGCCAGCGCATAGATGGTCCACACTGTAAACACAACACATTTATTACAGCAGATCCTTCTTTCTGTGTCAGAGATGTATATTGTAATAAAAAAATAATACAAACAGTTAGCTCTATACTAATCCAATTTGTTTATTCCACCTACCACAAATGTGTAAACGGAAATGTGAATGCATTTATTTATTTATTTATTTTTTGACTGAATTGAATAGAAATAATAAAAATGTATATATATATATATATATATATATATATATTTATATATATATATATATATTTATATTGTGAGTTGAGTTTATTAGCTATACTGTTACTTATAAACTGACAACTTAGCATAAAATACATGGAATTTTAATATCATAATAACAAAAATGCTATAAAATTTCAGAAATTTAACATTTAAACTGCACGCTCAGCATTAATGCACAGAGAATGAAAGGAAACATTATTTACATGTGGCATCATAACACGCTATGAAAATGACATGTCACTGTGAAGCGCTGACAGAGAATTAGGTGTACATACTGGTGCTGTGTGCAGCGGTCCGGCCCCGGCCGAGCCACTGACCTGGCATTTCGTTTTCCGACTTTTTGGGACTGGACGTGATCAGATAGAGGATCTGAGATGATTTGTCGCTCTTGCTGGTGTTTGTTCTCTCAGTGATGCTGCCGGAATGTGGATCTATCGTACTGGTGGCCTCTTCGCCATCATCGTCATCACTGATAACGCCATCTTCAGCAGATCTGCCGCTCGGCCCTCTGTAAGCTGGAATGAAGAGGATCACGTTAACGAGGTTTACACGCACAACAAGCACTTCAGTGACAATTAGTCATTTAACTGTTTATCCAATTCTTGAGTCTTCAGTCTTAAACACAAAAACTACTACTCATTATGGAACAAACCAATGTATAAAATTCTACTTAAAATTCATAAAATAATTTATTTATCACAAAATGTGCCAATATCTTTAATGTCAATATCTTTAATGTCAATATCTTTACCACTTTGAGGTTTAAGAATACAGCAATCACACGTCACTCCATTTCTGTGTCTAAATCTTAAACTGTGTTCATACAACAACCTAAAGGCAAGGGTGCCAATACTTTAATCCCTATTTTAAAAAAAAACTTGAATGCACTCTGTCAGACAAAATTAAAATACAAAAGGCTGCAGCTCTTCTGTGGTTGTGCTGTTCTTTTAGACATATAGTGCACAGGGTACAGTCTACAATCCCATTATGCTACACCCTTTGTAGTGAACATACATAGTGAATAGGAAGCCCTTTTTAATCTACAGCATTTTGGAAGATCCCTTTATCCTGAGCGACCTACAGCACTGAAAGGTACATTTTACATTTATCTCATTTACACAGCTGTGCTGGGATTTGAAACACACGACCTTCCACATACCAGACCAATGCCTTAACCACTGCCAAAAACTGCCTTTAGCACTAATCTAAATATATACTCATTTCTGATTGGCTGGCAAAAGAAATATAAAGTCGAACTAAATGTACAATCACAGACTATAAAGAAAATAAGGCAGCTGTCCTAGAAAATAACCTTTTGACAATTTGACCAATCAGCGTTCTGCACCGTTTCTAGCTCCGCCCACATGTCCCTGTTTGGTTCTTTTGATATCCAGCAAGAAGGAATGCAAATGCAGGACATTTTTCTTCGTCTTCTTCATATTATTATTATTATTATTATTATTATTATTCTCATTTCATCTCTACTCCATCCTTCCAGCTTGACAAACACCCACACACACATGCGGTATTTGAGTATGCACTCGACTGTATGCGGTATTTAAATGGAGCGCTGCCTGAGGCGAAGTGAAAAAGCACTGTGGGTTTGTGGACTCGGCGAAGAACCAATTTATTTCTCTGACCTTTTCATTCAGGCTAAACATTTCCCGCTATTTCATGTTTCTTTCTTTCTTTCCTTCTACTCTGTCAGCCTGGCAAATAAATCATATGAAAACAGAAATATTGCACGATGGCTCTTTGGTTTGGCTCGTCCAGCAGAGGCACAACGTACTGGCTTCGTCTTTAACATCACCAACACTAATAAACACGGAGTGTGCTTGAGAACCTGAGTCTAAATACACAAAAGATCTCAAAGGGAATAATTTAACAATTCAGAAATGTGGTTACTTTTATCACAGTAGTAATTGCTGGTTATTTCATTAAATATACAATACTTTTATAAATACTGGCAGTAATTCTCATAGATCTCTAGTCAATTCTTTCATTCTTATAGTTTCACTAAGACTACTACTAATTTTTTATTTTAATTTTGAAAATCAGATGTGCAGTATAATCTCTATAGGGCCTTGATTTAGTTACAGTTTGTCCAAAAAGTCCATTTTTATCAACAAGTGCTAAAATGGCACAAAAAATAACATCTTACCAATTAAAATCTAACAGAAATTATAATATCAAATTGTTAAATTTGATAAATCTGGACAGGTGAGAGCTTTAATGCAAAATTCCAAATTTTATTTTTAAAAAATTCAAGAAAATATTATTTATTTTATAATAATCTGATTATTTAAAAAAGATGTATTATTAAATTATTTAAAAAAAATATATGTTTAATATACAGATTTATTCCACACCCATGGTAAATACTCATTTCTGATTGGCTGGCAGGAATCCATTAGTTTTTTCTCAAATATATATCGGGACACCAATAAAACAAATACATAGCGCAAATAGAAAAATGACAGAAATCATTGGTACAGAAATAATTATTTATAAGCTACAGTGTACGGAAAAGCAACAAGTACAAAGCAAGATAATGTCATCACAATGTTAACACTAATAGAACTGTATAGCTAGCAACAGTATAAAATATCAGAAAATAACAAACTTTGCTTCGCATTGTGGGACATAGTGAGTTTGTTGGCCTGCAGTAATGGCAGTGAGCTACCCGAACAAAGCCAATACTTTAATCTGTAGTAAAAATAGGATTGGAGAGAGAGAGAAAACTTTGCCATACATGCAACAAATATGTGGCTAAATTTTAAATTATGTTTATACGTTTATACAGTGACCCAAAATACATCAGAAAATACTGCACCTGTCTCATTCGTTAGTTTTCTGATATCAGGACAATTTGTGGGTCTTTATCTCTTACATAACATAATTTTTTATATGTTGATTGTTCTCAACTCAGAACAATCTTTTCAAACTCATTATTCAAAATCGAAACTGCAATCAAGGCACGGTTGTCCTAGCTTTATTGAGAGTGATCCATTTATTAAGGCTGTTGTGGTTCAGATGCAGAAGCCTGATAAACCTCAACAAAGCTAGATTAAATATTGATAAACTGCTACTCGTCCAATATCTGAGATGGAGGGAGTTCCTGAAATGGCCCAAGGTGCCATTAAAATATTTAATACCCAAAACTCCAGGTTCAAAACAAAACAAAACAAAACAAAACAAAAAAAAACTCTAGTTGGTAGAGGAACTTTTTGTCCTGTAATGTTTGCTCCAGTTCTCTCAGGATCGTTTTTTTTTCCATCTTGGAATCTGACAAACACTTTCACTGCAAGCTATGTGCACTGACTGAGTATTTTGTATTTTGTAGTTTCTCTCTCTTGCTCTTCCCTTCATCTATCTATCCGCAGGTAAATTTCTGGTGCGAAGCATCAGCAGCTGTTTGGTTTTATGTAAATGTGGAATGAAGGCAGAAAACACTAAAACGCACCTACTCATGCAAACATGGTTCCTCACAGAGCATCATACACTATCAGCCTCTGCCTCCGTTCATTTATCTATCCAATCACACAGGCATCTGTCCATCCATCTATCCATCCATCCACTCACCCACCCATCCATTCATCCATCCACCCACTACTCTTTCATATTTGTTTTAAACAGGATTGTAATCCTTACTCTGATAAACAATGGAGAATTCAATACTCATTATAATAAAAAAAGTTATACTGTGTTATAAAATCAGAAAAGTTCTGCCCATAAGAAAGACAGCATTTAATATAGATTTTCAACATAATATTGTGATCTGTACCTTCATAGATCATGGAGAACCCCTGGGCCTCGTTCGTCCTGTCTGAGTAGAAATACAGGATAACAAAGTCTGTGCTGATGTTAACAATTTCCCGCGGTGGGTTACGCCCATCGAACCTCGCCACCACCTGATTGGTGTAACCGTCCAGCAGCTCGACCATATCCGCCTGGTCCATGATGTTGAAGAAAGTGAAGTTAAAGAGGATGACTGATGCACCCGGGACCTGGAAAAGCAGACAATGAAGAGAACAGCAACTTAAAAAAATACAGCAGAACTGTCTCCAAGTAAACGTTCCTTGTATTTTTAAGTTAATGTTAAAAAATGGATCATATCCTTCAATAGAATGTTCTTGAAAATCTCAGAAGTAATTTTTTTTTACCTGGACAGTCCAGTAGCAGACACGGCCGGGTGCGTATTTATCTGGAAAGTCGGGTGAGTAGATTACAGCTGATTCAGCTGTGTAGTTTCCACCACATGCTCCCACTTTGGCTAAAAACACAAAGACATGGTCCATTTACATACCATTCCAACTGTAAAGTTTAAAAATGTGGATTTTTTGGAATAGTGCTGGAAAACTTAAATATTAGCTATTAAATTAAATATTACTCCATTGTCTATTTTGACCCTTGACGGTCATACAAACAGGTTTTACAGATAATGACACATCAGTAGCTTTTCCCTCATGACAGCTAGCTGTAGTATGTAATTAGCTAGGATGTTACTTTTATTCCAATATGGCAGATTTTCCATGATGTGACAAAAATCTAATTCTGAATGATCAGCAACACTTCTGTACCCACTGGCACATTTTAATTGCCCTAAAGTGTATGCTGAATTTTTTTTTGCATTTGCTTAAAAATAACATAAATTTAAACTAATCCCCTACAACAAACAACCTGGCTTTCGGCCTTTCCAGATCATCATTTCGAGTGTCTTGTATCTACACTGGATCCTGGTTAGATCTGATCCACACTTGTAGTCAAATCCTGTAGTCTCCGGTTAACCAGACTGAAATCCGAATACTGTGACGCGAAATTTGCAAACCAGCTCATTACGCTTAACCAGCAGCTTCCTGTAATGTTCGTCGTTCTCAGTTCTTAGGCAAAAGATGCTTACCGCCTTTAATTTCCTTAATCCTTTCATGTATGGTGTTCACAATCGTAAACCGTTCATTTAAGGAAATATGTAAGACGTAAATCACCTCCAAACCATTGATATATACCATGAACCTTGATGATTATTACTCCATCAAGTGTTGCTCCTCCCAATCCAACATGGCTGACGGAGACAGATGCAGCATATCTCTAAACTTTCTACACAAAAAGGTCTAATCAAGTAGAAAAAAACTGTCTTTAAGAAACATTAACTTCTGTTTTGTTTTGAAAAAAATTACTTTTTTTTAATAAGAATAAAAATAAACTGCACAACTGCTGTGTTTGTTTTTAAAAAAAAGTATTTTCAATAATTTTGGACTTAAAATGTTGCAGCTGTTTTTCAACAGTAATATCCCATTTTATCCCATTTTACTCCTCCAATGTTGTTTAATCTCTACTAAGTGCAGTTGCTTCTTTTTTTTTTAAAGAAAAAGTCAAAAGTTTGAATTTGCAGCTGCATTATTTTGATCCAGGCCTGTCCACAGCTCAGGATTAAACCCGACGCGACCCGACTGTACTCACTGTCAAAGACGATGACGTGTCCGTCTCCTCCGCATGGCTGCTGCTGGTCCCCGAAGCACCCGTGACTACACTCCAAACTGGGGGCGTCACCATGGAGATGGTAGTCAAGCTCGTTGCCGCAGAAACAGGCATAGCCCGCCTCCATTCCAGCAAGCTGGGAAAAACACGGGGTTGATGACATCACACTTAGAACGACAAATATAATAATGGCTTTGTGTTACTCAGCTACTGGAAAGACTTCCTAAGAAAGTCTGGGTGCTTTACCAAGATCTGCTTTTATTCCGTCAGTTATCGGACAGTGATATTTTTAAATAAAACCCCATTATTCTGTAGTAATATAAATCCAGAATGGTGAGGTCTGATTGGCTGAAAGCAATAGGGATTTGTGCAGAAAGTGGTCAAAGTGACTCTCTTTAAAACATGTCCACTTTAAAACAATATTCTACCAGTTTCCCTCATGTGTAAATGAAACCCCAAACCACAATAAAGCACCTTGATATGAGAAAATAATCAACGACACAGTGGTTTGATGCGGCCCGAGTTACTGTTCACTCTTGCATTAATGAAAAACAAACTTGTCCTGTTGCTAAAAACCCACAAACTCTTTTCTCCTGTGTCAGAAAACTCAGTTACAGCTTTACCTCAAATTGTTACAAAGCGCTGACACTGGAGACTCCTTCCACAAACGTCTCCTTACAGAACATCACCATATCAAAGTTTCTGTTTGTTAAGTAACAACATATTTTTAATCCATTTATGTGGAACGTCACCAAGTCCCTGTGAATGAGCTGTTACTACGGAAATGATAACGTGTTAGTGTGTTATATGTGTGTTAATATAAACCTGTGATTTATGTTGCACTACTGTGAGAGCTGCTTGAATAGAAAATGAAACACCAATTAGTTATATTAGTGATTTTACATCAAAATATTCAGCACGCCAAATATTGCTACTCGGAGGTATTCTATTCTGCAGTAGGCTCCCTCTGTAGGCAACAAGTGTGTTTACATGTAATATCAGGCTAATACACGTCTCAGACCTCATGAAGTGGTCTGGGTGATGATCTGATTTAAATCTGTATTTTCTTTTTTTTTTTTTTCTTTTTGCATGCTTTTACACTCGCATTTTTATGTGAAGAAACTCCATTAAACTCAGTGAAATGCACCAAAAGACCAGGTGTAAACAGGGTTGTAGCCTCCTCATCACCTAAACTGCATTAATTTGATCATGTCCTGCCCACAGCTCAAAGTTTCCACCTGACCCAGGAATGGTCAGGTTTCCCATGATGCATTGCTCACCTTGTATCTCTGGTTCCGACAAAGGCTGATGCAGCTCTGCACGGTGAGCTTCTGAGACGTCTGGTAGCTCTTAGAGAGAGGAGGAGGATCACCGTTATCCTTAAAACAACCGAGAATCCCAGGCACTGAGAGAGAGAGAGAGAGAGTGAGAGAGAGAGAGAGAGAGAGAGGATTAGTTCTACTTCAAGTCAAGTGGCTTTATTGTCATTTCGACCATATACAGCTAGTTAGTACACAGTGAAATGAAACAACGTTCCTCCAGGACCATGGTGCTACATAAAGCAAACACAGAACTACAGGAGACTACACATTTCTACATAAAGTGCACGTGCAAACATGTAAACAGCACAAGACAGTACAATGACTACCAAAACAAATAATGCTAAATAATGGCAAAACAAATGAGAATAATGATATATAAATGTGTCAAGGCCATTGGTTTTTTTAATGTATTAATGTATTATGTATTTTTTATTTTACATACACTGTATTTAATGGCATACAGTGAAACTAAGTGAGACTTTAAAATGTTTCCCAATCAGAAGACAAGGACCTTCGACGGATGCAGAAACTGCGGTTACTAAAGCAGCTGGTCCAGAAAGTAACTCGGTTACGCTCTGCTGCTTCTCATAAAGTCTCAAAATTCGTTCCCGAAGACAGAAAGAAAGCATATGAGAGAGAGAGAGAGAGAGAGAGAGTATAATCACAAATAAAAACATCAAACGTTGGCGCCCTCGGTGAGCTGCTTGGCAAAAACAGAGCAGCGTGTCTGTCTTCACCAACATCACGCGCGCTAACAACATAACCTAATTACAGACAGAAAGTCTACCAGAGGAAGGGTGTGTGTGTGTGTGTGTGTGTGTGTGTGTGGAGGAGTCTGGGTGTTTCTTGTTTCTAAAACAAATTCACACTATACCCCACCCACCAGAAAACATGCTTTTCTTTCTCTTTTTTGTAGGAAATACACACACACACACACACACAATAAGAGAATGGTATTAAAAAAGGAAAATATCTTGCAATAAAAAAGCGATAGTATGTGTTGTTCAGTCAGGGAAGACAAATTGCATATAATTACACAAGTCTGTGTGTTTGTTCTTACAAAAAAGAGAAAGAAAAGCAGTTTTCAGACCACAGTGTTCCGCTAAAACAATAAAAACGATTTGTACATAATATTATCACAATAAAATCACACACTTTTATTCATTCACTCACTGACTAAATCATTTACTCATTCACTGAATTACTGACTGACTCACTGACTTAATAATTCAGTAACCCAGTGACCAACTCTGAATCACTGATTCACTCACTGACACACTGAATCACTTATTCACTCACTAATGGACTTATTCTCTCACTCACTGCCTGACTCACTGATTCACCTACTCGCTGTCTGATTCACTCATTCACCAACTTACTCACTTATTCACTCACTCACTGACACACTGATTCACTCACTCACTGACTGACTCACTGATTATTTCACTCACTGACTGACTCACTGATTCACTCTCTGCCTGACTCACCAATTCCTTCACTCACTCACTGAATGACACACTGATTCTTTCACTCACTCATTGATTCTTTCACTCACTCTGAGTCACTCACTCACTAAATGATTCAATCACTCACCAACGTACTCTCTGACTAACCAAATCACTAATCCATTCACTCACTAAATCACTGATTTGCTTTCTGACTTGATGACTCATTTCCTCACTTCTGCATTTCACTTGCTCACTCTCATTTACATAGTATCACTCACACACACACACACACACACACACACACTCATTCATTCTCTATCTATCTCTTTCCCCTGCTCCAACATTTACTTCCTCACTCCTACATTCACTTCTATATTCACTTCTTCACTTCCTCATTCCTTCATTTACTTATACACTCACGTCTTCACTCCATTATACACTTCCACACTCACGTCTTCACTTCCTCATTCACTTCTGGACTTAATTCTTCACTCTGTCACTCCCTCATTTATTTATAAACTCACGTCTTCACTCCATCCTTCATTTCCTCACACTTGTTCACTCCATCCTTCATTTTTGCACTAACCCTTGCGTTCTCACTCATTCAATCTCTCCATCACTTCCACTCTGATTCCCTCAGGCATGTCAACAATTTCCTCATTTATATCATGTACTCACTCCTTCACTCACCCTCTCACTCACTCCATCCTTCACATTTCTCTTCTTTCTCCATCACTCTTCTCTGTAATCAACCGATTTGAGAAAGCATGTCATCTTTCATTAAGTCCATTTTGTTGTTCTTTTATTTAAGGGCACTTTTCCCCGTGCACACTTTAACCAGCACCAGTTTACATGTGTTTCGCTTTTTTAAAGTTTCAACAGCTGGCGGCGCTTCACAGAGGCATTAATTAGTTCTTTCTGAGAAGGATTTACCGCAATATAAAACACCATGAAAATATGAATCGGCTGTAATTCTGTCCAGAAGAAGCTCAGAGTGGGGACTTTGGGCTCCAGTGGACTGCTTCTGGACTGCTTCTGATCCATATGTTTTATTTCTGCGCTAGGGGTTTAGCCGTGTAAGATTTATAACGGATATGACACTGAAATGTGAACCAGAGAGAGATGTTTTGTGAATTAAAAGGATGTCGAAATAAATCTTGAGTTGGGGAACACCAAGTTCTGAGAGGAAAAATGTCACAGATTTTTTTACTAAACACATCTGAGTCTAAACTTCCACTGGGTGTTCGTGTGTGTGTGTTCGTGTGTGTGTGTGTGTGTGTGTGTGTGTGCGTGTGGCTGGGGGAAAGCCGCAAGCATGCGCCGTGTGAGTGACTGAGGCTGTGTCGCGACATGATTGAGTTTGCAGAGATGAATGGCTTCACCTCGGGGAGCAACACGACTCCTTAATTAAAGGCTGAGGAGGTATGCGAAACCCAAACGGAATAATTAGAAGGGCGTTTGGAGCTCGGACTCGGAACAACAGAACAACAGAGGAGAGAAAAGAGAGATGGATTCGGCTTTACGGAGGAGAGGATTAAGAGTTATGACTGTCCTCTGAGGAGAGGATGAAGAACATGAAAAGAGCGTCTCGCTTTCATGTGCTGAGTCAGCCGAGAGGAACACGGCTGCTGTTCCAGATCTAACAAGAAAAATGGATTTTCTTAATACAAGTACATATATTTACACACATTCTTTTGGCAAACAGTTCTATCCAAAGTGAAGACACACCAGATTCTCTCCTCACTGTTTATTTTAGGTGGGGTAGAGCAAAAATCAGCCGATTGTGGGCGGACCTTCCCGGCATGATGTCATTTTTCAGGCTAGGTAGTTTGCTTATATCAAATATACTTTGGTTGTTTGCAAACATTTGTGAAGGTCAAGTGACGCAGCAAGATGGCAAAAGTCTGGTGTAGCTGCTAATCAATAATTGTCAGTTCCTCCATTTTGTTTTTTTCCCCACAAAAGAATACATCATAGCCCCGCCCTCTTGTGTCCTATCGGTTCACGCTTTCAAGATTTCCAAATTCATGAGGTGTGTGTTCAAAAAATTAAATGAACCGCTACAGCAAGTGAATTATTTCATGTTTATTCTGAACGCTGTTTGACTCACAAGTATAACACAATCCATTCTGAGCTCAGAGTGATGGTGAATGTCTGAGTTTGATGGTGAATGTCTGAGTTTGATGGTGAATGTCTGAGTTCGATGGTGAATGTCTTAGTTTGATGGTGAATGCTGGTGTTTGATGGTGAATGTCTGAGTTCGATGGTGAATGTCTGAGTTTGATGGTGAATGTCTGAGTTTGATGGTGAATGCTGGTGTTTGATGGTGAATGCTGGTGTTTGATGGTGAATGCTGGTGTTTGATGGTGAATGCTGGTGTTTGATGGTGAATGTCTGAGTTTGATGGTGAATGTCTGAGTTCGATGGTGAATGTCTGAGTTCGATGGTGAATGCTGGTGTTTTGTGGTGAATGTTAGTGTATGATAGTGAATGCTGGTGTTCTGTGATGAATGTTAGTGTTTGATGGTGAATGATAGCACTTGACGGTGAATGCTGGAGTTTGATGGTGAATATTAGTGTTTGATGGTGAATGCTGGTGTTCTGTGGTGAATGTTAGTGTTTGATGGTGAATGCTGGTGTTTGATGGTGAATGCTGGTGTTCTGTGGTGAATGTTAGTGTTTGATGGTGAATGCTGGTGTTTTGTGGTGAATGTTCACGTTTTGTGGTGAATGTTAGTGTTTGATGGTGAATGCTGGTGTTTGATAGTGAATGCTGGTGTTTTGTGGTGAATGTTAGTTTTTGATAGTGAATGCTGGTGTTCTGCAGTGAATGCTCGTGTTTGATAGTGAATGCTGGTGTTCTGCAGTGAATGCTCGTGTTTGATGGTGAATGCTGGTGTTTTGTGGTGAATGCTCATGTTTGATAGTGAATGCTGGTGTTTTGTGGTGAATGTAGGTGTATGATAGTGAATGCTGGTGTTTTGTGGTGAATGTAGGTGTATGATAGTGAATGCTGGTGTTCTGCAGTGAATGCTCGTGTTTGATGGTGAATGCTGGTACATGTTGACCTTAGAATGACTTTCCCAAGTTTTTATGACTTTCTCACGCCGTGTTAATGAAAGTAGAGGTTCAGTATGTGCTGCGTAAAAGAATGTTAATTCAGCCTGACACTCACATATGTGTCTGTAACGTCAGTGTTCTCCCTCTGTTTACCATCTGAGGCCTTACATTACAGCACAATGAGAGTGGCTGCCTCCTGTGGCTGCCTGCCCAAATACCTCTCACTGAATATAATGAGGAAGAGAGAGAGAGAGAGAGAGAGAGAGAGAGAGAGAGGTGTGGGTGTGTGTGTGTAAGTGTGTGCAGGGAGAGAATGGGTCAATGTGTGAGTTTGAGAAAGAATTGGGGTGTGTGTTTTTTGAGAATGAAAGTGTGTGTTTGTGCGTGTGGGCGTGTGTGCACTTGAGAGAAAGAGAGAGTCTGTGTTTGTTTGAAAGAGAGTGTGTACGTGTCAGTTTGTGTTCTATGGCGAGAGTGTGTATGAGTTTGTGTGTATGAATGAGACGGTAATCTCGCTGTTGTCTAGCTGCTGTTTGCTTCACCTGAAAAGGCCTCACATAGCCCATTTGTGCTGCCAAAAATTCCCTCAAGATGTGCGTGAGTGAGCGTGTGATTTGAAAACAAACACAACAGGAAGAGTTTAGATAAACAAGCTAGCTATCAAATATGTCTTCATTCAGCTGCGCTAATTTTCAGATTCTTAAAAATAAGCCTACGTAATACATGCTAGCTCGGTAGTACAGGTGTAACGATCCGGAGGATTTTGGATCCATGCATCGATTGAAAAAGCAATGACTAAAATTCAAAAAATTTAAATCATTCATAAATAATCGTAAATCGATTATTATGGATTGTAATTGATTCTAAATTGATTATTATCCAAAAAAGGACAAACAACTGAAAAGAATCCATTTTCCAAATTGATGTGTAAATAATTTAACAGGCTAGCAAGGTGATTTGCCCTGAACTCCTTCTCACTGTTCCCTCTAAGACGAGCGCATGCAGAAGGTGTTGATTAATTTTCTATAACAGCAGCTCTGACAGTAGTGTAGTTGTAAGTCACAGGTTTATATTAATGCATTCGTTCTAATACATTATGGTTTCCACAGTAACAACTTACAGTGGTACTAGCTACTTCATTAGCTTACTCCCTGAGTTTAAAAACCTAGTTTTGTTTTTATCTAAGATGATTCCTGAGTCAGGATAATCTATGGTTAATATGTTAATGTGATAGCGGTAAAGAAATGAGCTCGTAGGTCACATCTGAGCCAAGTTACCTGACAGAAACCTAATGACAACAAAGCTGATTAAACAATGCACAAAACGTAGAGCAAAACGTCTACGGCAGAACTTGGGGGCTCTTCCTCTATCAGAAACAAAAACAGCTGCAGGTCAGAATGCGGCGGCTCTGGCACGCGACTGCTTTTCTGTTTTTTGTTGTTGTTGATGTTTTTTTCTTTTTATAAGATTACACTCGCCTCGAGCAGAAACATCCAACGAATTAGCTGTTTACATCACTTTTATTGTATGGAGCCATCTGAGATCCATCCCATAATACTTTGTCTAAAACAGGGAGCGTGTGGATTTGATATGGGCGATGCCCAAGAGCAGGGGGTGGGGAATGAAAACTGGGACAAACACACACATTAACGGAAACCAGACGAAACCCAGTCATGCCTATAGGACCACGGGTGACTGCAGCGAGACAATGCGCGGCCTAAATGTGCAGTGTGTGGCTAAAATCACACCCGAGTCAGGCTTTCACCTGCTTTTACTCTGAATTTACTCTGAATTTATTAATGCGTGCATGAGATAAACAGTATACAGATTTTAAAAATGCCAAAATATCATTAAAAATTGTGTTTCTTATTGTCCGAGCTGTAAAATTGGTGTAGAGCTAAAGAGAAGATGTGCTACAGGGTGATTAAATTAATACCTTTAGGATAAAAGATGGTGTGACAGACCTTTGAAATGAGTAAAATTTAACTAATACGCTGCAAAAAAGTGCAAAAAAAATCTTAGGGAGAGCATTCATTTTCCTCATTATGATATCATTATAAAAAAAATATAAGATTGTTAAGCTTATTTATTAAGATCTGTCAGTAAAACTAAAAATTGTACTTGACAGTCATATATTTGTTTGATCATAATCCCAAAATGAGAAATACTACATAAATTTGTCTACTTTCAAGATGTTTTCTTTTGATATTATTTTAAAGTGTTTCCATCAATGTGCACAAACCAATTTTAAGATTTAAAAATACCTTCTGAAATTATAGGGATACAACTGGCTTACATCACTATTATTCTCAGTATCAAGTAGCTAATAAAAGTAACTGAAGTCATTTTATTACTTATTTATTATTGAACTTTGCTAGCAAGATGTCAGTGTGTAGTACAAACGTGTGTGCATGCATATGTGTGTGTGTGTGTTTGGAGTTAAGTCACTTGAGACTAGAACAGGCTCAACACCTACACACCCTCTCACTGAAACAATATCACAGCTGGACACGGAAAATAAGTTAAAATATTACAAATGTGTGAAAAAATATTACAGCAGAACTCGACAATAGAGTCGCATTACGCCATTGAGGTGAAAAGTATTTTCGGAATGTGATGTAAAATCATAAAAGGGAGCACGTTTGGTTTTGTAATGGATGATGTGATGCAGAGCATCGAGCCGTCATATTAATATTGAACCTCACACCCACTTGGTGCTCGTAAAAATGAAAAGCTGCATAATAAGTGCAAAAAAAAAAAAAAGAAAAATAGCCCTGCAGCTTAATCAGGTCTGTACAGAGAGATTACTGCACCATCCTCAACACAGCATTCTGCTTTTTCCCCTGAGCAGGTGCTGCCACTTTTACTATCATTTCTGCATCAGCGTAATTTTAATATTACCAGTTACCAAGGTTTTATAGCCACGTGTCTATTAAACTCCTCCCTCACTGGAAATGTAAAGAAGCCACACCTACGTCAATGGAAGTGACATGTAGAGAGGCCACACCTATTTAACTGCAACTAATAGGTACAGAGGTCACGCCTCCTTCACTGGTACTGATACACAGAGGCCACACCTCCTTCGGTGGGACTGACAGATACAGAGGCCACGCCTCCTTCACTGGAACTCACAGGTAGAGAGGTCACACCTCTTTCACTGGGACTGACAGGCACAAATCAGAACTCCATCTATCTACACACACATGCACACATACAGTATATATACACACACCTGGTCATCAACCATTGCTGCAGCACAGTGTTGTTGATTGAAGGGTAAATGTTGAAACTCACATACCCAGTAATGCTTAAACATACTTTTGTGTAGATGTGACGCACATGTACATGCACACACACAAACACAAACACACACACACGCATACACAGGCCTTGGGTGGGGAGCACAGTGCATCAGTCAGTGCGCTGACGTGTCGTAACTTATTTGTGATTGATGGGGCAATTAGACACATTTTTCTGTTCATAATCACTCCATCAGTGCACTCGTCCCCTCCCTCTGCCCTCACTCACTCTGACAGCTCGGAATCTCGCAGAACTTCCAGTACGTCCCGTCTTCTTGGTCTGCAATGTAGCACCATGGCTGAACATCACCGTCTGGGTTCCTGACAGAGACAGAAAGAGGCAGAAAGACAAAGAGAGAGAGAGAGAGAGAGAACCAGATCATCCATTTCACCTCAGAACTGCCTCTTTTTTGGTACCAATCATTCAAACCCCACATCCCCCCACTACCCCCCTTCCCATCCCCAAATTCATTAATTGAAATTTCCCTTTAAGGCACTAGAGCTACAAAGCACATAGAAGACAGCATGTGACAGACAGATAAACAGAACCACAGAGACAGACCAAAAACTAATATAAACTAATACACTAAAAAAACTACAGAAAAAAAGCATGATAGAGGCAGACATACAGACAGACATGCAGACAGACATGCAGACAGACATGCAGACAGACAGACAGACAGTCAGACATGCAGACAGACATGCAGACAGACAAACACAGACAGACAGACAGGCAGGCAGGCAGGCAGATAGGTAAACAAATATTAATGGATAGCTAAAAGATGACAGAAACAAACAGATGGACAGAAACAAACAAGCAGAGACAGACAGAGATAGATAGGCAACAGACAGACAGATAGATAAAGAGATAGAGACAGACAGACTGAGACTGAAAACCAACAGACAAAAACATATAGACAGAAACAGACAGACAGAATGATGACTGATGCACAAACAGAAGACCAATAGAAGAAAATATTCAGACAGACAGATAGGCAGACAGAGATACATACAGGTACACACAGACCAACCAACAGACAGACAGAGAGAAAAGATAGATAGATAGATAGATAGATAGATAGATAGACAGACAGACAGCTGTATATACACTATCATGTTAATGAAACGTGTTGCTCTCAGGTTGCTCTCAGGGTGAAAATGAGCTGAGAGTGGTGTGTGTAGTGAAACTCTGAAGTTTAAAATGGATCATTAGAGAACCGGAGCTGAGCGCTCGCAGGATAAAGGCATAATTACGAGTTCTCCGCGCCTTTGAGCACGCACAATGGGAGATCCTCGAGCCTGAGGCGATGCTGATCTGGTTTCAGCCATTGTGCGGGGAATCCTGAAGGGTGTCTCCGTCTCTTTTCTTCCCCAATCAAAAAAGCGCTTCCCAGATTCTCCTCGCTAGAGAAAGGAGCATTCAGAGAGGCCACGGCTCTTTATCTCCTCACTGGCTGTTTTTTTTTTGTTGTTGTTTTGTTCTGGGAGGAAATCGAACCTCCGGTCAGAGAATGGCTTTTCATTTTCGTTTTTATTTCCTGTTTTGTTTCGTTGTTGTTGTTGTTTTGTTGGTGTTTCTACAGGAAAGTGCTTTTGTAAAAGCTGTATTTGTGAATTTTTTTGAAGCGCAGTCTCATTTGACTTTGGTTTTGACTACGTGAAGCACAGTGGCTGCTTTGCATGCTATTTTGAATGATGTATTCCCACATGCACACCTGTTCGAGCACATCGGACCCTGAGGCAAGTGAGCTGAACACTCACAGAACATAGAGATACACAAACACACACACACACACACACGAGCAGAGAAACGGCAGGATAAACTCCTGCCATGATAATCAGCCAAACCAACATGGCGGCTTTCGCGGCATCACGGTATCAGCTTTTGTGTGTTATTATATTTTTGCATTGTGATACTTTCCTAAATTGTTATCATGGTTTATCATGGTTTATCATGTTATCACTGCATTGCTACCCTTTAGGAAATAAGGTTAATTTAACAGTCCTTTACACAGAAACTGCAACGCGTCCACCTCACCTCTGAGTGTTACAAAGTGCTGACACTGGAGACTCCTTCCATAAATGTTAAATAGACGTCTCCTTACAGCAAACCTCAACATATGAATGCTTATAAATGTTCTTTGTTAATTTATTATTATTGTATTAATGTAGGTTTTTTTGATGATTTGTGATGTTTTTTTCTGAAGTTACATTTAATGAACAGATTGAATTTAGTCATTAAAGCTGGTCAGATTGGTTTGACGCAATGTATCTGTCACTTTTAAATGGTACATTATTTACATCAACGCAGTAGAAATTTTTAAAGGGAGTCTTTTGGGATTAAAGGGGACATACCTTTATCAGAATAATACAGAAACACCACTTTCTCTCATTTTCATCTAAAACATAAATGTTTCTTGTCACATCAGTCGTATAGGGTATCCTTAATTATAGGACTATTTAAGCTTTTTGTTATCACAATATACCATCATATCATCACAACCTTACACACACACATACACACACACACACACATTTCAGTAGGTCTTATTATGACTTCTTGTGAGTGCACTGAGGGTCAGATGCTGATCATCTTCCTGCTCTTACCCTCTAATCACCGGCCTGAGGGCAAAAACAATACACACTATCCACAACACAGAGGCCCTGTCCCATACTCAAGACCCTGACAGGCTTTGATCACTAAAGCTCAGCCTCCAGTTTGTGTGTGTGTGTGTGTGTGTGTGTGCGTGTTGAGTTCAAGCCTGCAGCGAACAAGTGAAGAGTTTCGAATCCTTTCATGTGTGACCGTAAGTGCAGTAAAACTGCTGGAAGGGTTAAAGGGGACGAAGGATCTGCCCTCCACTTCAAACGTGTATGAATGAAAAGTTGTGTAACGGTGTAAAGGTGTAACGTAAAGTGAACACTGGCCTGCGGGACACGACCGAATGATGTACGCATGAAGAAATGGAGATGACAGCGAATTATCACTCTATCATTTCACCTGAGAGAGGAAACTAAGCTGCTGTGGTTGGGAAGGAGTGAATAAAGTGTGTGTTCACACCTTGAATATGCGTGTGTGTGTGCGTATGTGTGGGTGGGTGTCTATGTGTATAAAAAAATTATGGTTATTTGGATAGTGTAGAAACATCAACAAACTGTTCACAGAAGGTCAGTAACCTGCCAAGTGACTGTCATCAACTTATTCCAAACATGTCAACAGTTCATAATTGTTTAGTGTTTATCACCCAACAGCGCAGTTCAATTCTCAAATCTGATTGGTCAGAATTATGGGATGGCATTAAACTTGGACGTGTGAGAGTGTTTCAACATGTTCATCATCTTTGCTCAGGGCAAAACTTCAAACCATAATAAACAGATTACACACAATATCTCAAAACCACAGCCTTGGAAAATTCTAGTTTCTGATTCGCTTTCGGCGCATTTTTTTTTTAAACAGGATTTTTAAAAATCAAGAGTTTCTGTGCATGCAAGATCTGCATAACAGATCTTTTGTTAGTATTTGTTTTTGATGATTAAGGTGACTGTGTTTAGTGTTTAGTGTTAGTGTGAGTGTTTAGTATTAATGTGTGTAAGTTTAGACTATTAACATATGCTAGAGGAATCTTTAAGAATCGGGTAGGAAAATAGTTTTATGATAAAGTACAACAATTCCACAAATTAGGACAAATCGTCAGAACATCAGTCAAAAATGACATCAGTTCAAAGTTTCATACAGTGATTTAACAAATTTAAATGTAGTTTATGTTAGGGGCAGACGATACGACAAAAATATCATATCACTATATACATATATCCCTGTATACAAGGCAGTAAGACATTATTATGATGCACTGTGATGTATCACAATATATAAGTGAACAAAGTGTCAGCGTAACCGTAGTGTGAAACACTAGGGGCAATGATAATTTTATTTAAGGTCTAAAATATAAATAAACTGAAAAGTGTGTAGAAATCTACATTTTAAAAAAAAATAACAAATTTGAAACATTCAGTACACAAAGATTCAATACACAATTTTTAATCAAATAGCCTGCTTCTACTCAGACACATTTTCTTATTAAAAGATAACTAAATTAATTAAAATGTGATAAAAACATATCACAATATCTCAGAGAAAAGTGTATCGTGACATTGCTTATCACAATTTTGATATTATATAGTCGTCTTGCCTGGCCCTATTTTTTGTTTCACTATCTATATTCTGCCATTAAACAAAAATAAGGAAAATGCATGGCAGCTTTCATTTCATAATACAATTGTTGTTATGGTAACAACAATGGTAAGAGCACGCTATCTTGCTCCATTCTTAGTGCTTTTAATCAAAACTTCCACACACTGTAGTGTACAAAAACTTACTACAAAACCCAAATATAAAAGCAATATATATATATATATATATATACATGTGTGTGTGTGTGTATATATATGCGTGTGTGTATATATATATATAAAATTATAAATAATGTATTTGGTTATGATTGTGAATATATTGCCATTCATTTCATGTATATTAAAATATATATTTATGATGAAGGAATCACAACCATAA
The DNA here is from genome assembly GCF_027358585.1 of Pangasianodon hypophthalmus. NCBI lineage: Eukaryota > Metazoa > Chordata > Actinopteri > Siluriformes > Pangasiidae > Pangasianodon > Pangasianodon hypophthalmus. Next base: position 16,890,515 of record NC_069733.1, on the reverse strand, counting down.
CCAATATATTCTCATATATACATGAAAATGTGTGTTTTCTTTAAAAAATGGACCAATTTCAAATATTTCCATATATTTTGAAATATATTGCTTTTCCATATGGGTTTTATACAAAAATAAGGTTTTATATGCTACAGTGTGTGGAAAGTTTCAATAAAAGCACCAAGAATGGAGCAGGATAATGCCTTCGAAGATGTTACCATAGCAACAATCGTATAACAGCTGTCAGTTAATATCTATCTATCTATCTATCTATCTATAGATAGATAGATAGATAGATAGATAGATAGAGCCTATGTTTATTTAAACGTTGGCCAGTGGGCGCGGCTTCATCCTTCGCCTCGTTATTTTCTGACATCAGAAGGCTTCATTTGTCTTTTTTTTATATATTTATCATAAACCTGATTATTGACGTGCGTCTGATTTCACCATTATCAAATGCTGCATGTTTCAACTCCACCAAGCAATATTTTTCAATGAGGAGACTAAAAATAAAACAATAAACCACACTAGAAGGTTTACAAGCTTTAAAAATCTTTTTGTGCAACTCTCTCTCTCTCTCTCTCTCCCTGTTTCTTTTCTTTCCTAGCGTCTCTGGCGAACATGTTTCTGCGCTGTGTCTGAACCAGCCGCTCTGGACTACGTTCAAAAAGCTTTTTCTTTAACAGCCACTTTCCAACTCTGCCGAATCATAAAGTTTATGATAAACCTTTAAAATTCCAGCACCTGGGGGATTCATAAAGAAAAAAGAAAAAAAACGAAACACCAAAAATGACTATAAAGTGGGCTGAAAAAAGTGAAACATAATCATTTTATGCATTCTTAACCTCTGTCTTATGCATTCTTAACCTCTGTCTTCTGTTTGGGTTAAAATGACCTGCGTAAAGTTTTTAATAAAACAGCCAGTACAACGCCAAAAGATTTTTCCAGCATGAAGCTTTATGAGTTTGGCTCGGTTTCTCTTTTTTTAATCACATTTATCAGAATTAGCTCATTTTAATAACAAGCTGAGAGGAACAAGCTGAAATAAATGCTTATTAAAAACGACTGTTTGTACTGTTTGTTAGTGTCCGTGACATTCCCTCGGTTTTGCAAATACACTCCCACCCGAGTGCGAGACGAGACGTTAGAGCTCCATTTCCATCACGATTAGTTTCATTGATCATTAGCGATGGACTGAAATTAAAATTCCTGGATAAAACCTAAAATTCAGGTCACTTTGATCCAGCAACAGACACCAAAAGCGAGAGATGGCATCGATCTGATACCCAGTACCAGTATCAGACCAATACCAGCAAAAAACCCGGTGGATCGGATATCAAAGAAAACTTATCGGATATCAGATCCCGTAACAAACGGCAAAGATTGGAATTGGAAAACACATATATTTTTGGAACTGGAAATGTTTCCATATAAAGAGACTTGACTGTTTTTTTCTTTTATTACAATTGATTTTATTAAATTTATACTTTACACTTTTACAATATAAGTGATTGTTGTGTGGAAGAGTTTGTGGGGAACTGTGAAGTGCTTTAGTGTAAAAAAAATAAATAAATCTTAGTAGTTTTTAATGAACATAATATCAGTAATATCAATAATATCAGTATCAGTAAAAATTTTCATTTTTTTATGTTTTGGGAAAATTTAAAATTGTTGGTTTAAAAGCATAAATTAAGTTCTACAATGTAATCAAAGAGCACTTTATTATTGACAAGTCCATCCACAAAACTGATTTGTCAAAAATTAAACTAATACCATAAAACTATTATACGGTATGATTTCTGCATATTGAGCATCTTTGTTCAGTTTATTAGAGAAAAAATTCTGCATTTTTACTGTTTTGGTTGAAAATCATTCATTTATATTTAATTATATTAAAACCATATTTATATTTTGGACAAAAATTTTCAGTCGCTGAAGTTTCAGTGAATTTCTACTGATCCTCCCTGAGATGAAAAGAAGGTAAACAAAGATAAAAAGAAGACTGAACCACACTGCTGAACCACATCATCGTTAAATTCTTAAATTTAATTCTTAAATCCTGATCTGTTAGAAGGTGCTCATTAATTTCTCAGTAACATGTCAAGCTGCAGGATCTTTTTGTCTTATTAACTTCAAGAGACAGAAAAACTTGTTTCACAGATGTTCCACTACATTAAATGTAACTAAAAAAGGATAAAGCATACAAAACAAACTGCTGTCGTACAAGCGGAATAAAACACTTTGAGACATGATGTTATATTAAAATAATCAACAGTAAATCCGCTTCAACGCAGCACTCTGTTGTTGATTACTTTTCTAAAGCACCAGAGTGTTTTACTTATTTAAAATGAAACTACGGAGCTTACTAATGTTATTAGAAGGAGCATATAAAGATTTGGGGATGGATTAATTCACAGATTTTGGGTAAGATGCTTCTGCACTTTATTCTTGCGTTAATGAGTAGACGAGTTGAGTCAGTTACAGCAGTTATAGCAGCGAATACACTAAACTCTACAGACTAAAAGAGGACGAGTGATAAATACTCTCTTTCAACATGTCAAATAAACCTTTATCACCGCTTTACATTTTTGATCTGTAACTCATCACTGGATTTTCCTCAGAACTCAAACTCACTCTGTCGCTTTGCTTGCAGCGCTCGCTTTCTGCCCTGATATTTGCGTATAAGCAAATCAAAATCTCTCATTCAGCCAAGTTTTCCTCCATCTGAGCGAGACTCGAGAGCGATCGGTGTTGCAAAACGACGAGTGAAACGTGACCTCACTCCTGCACGTGGCATTTCCATGTAAAATCAAGTGCTTTACCTTCAATCAAAACAAAAACACTCCAATGATTTTGATCAGTTTGAAACATTAACTTGAAAAAATACAAACAAACATTTAAATAATTATTCAAATAGTTTTAAACAGTAAATCACTTGTGGTATTAAAGCTAAGTAAAGTATTGCGATACAGATCAAATATTCTGAAAATGATTTGCAATATGATATTTATGCTGTATCGATATCAGCCATCTTTTATGTGTCATCTTATAACACAACGTTTTGTATTATTCTGCTTTTAAGTAAATGTTTTTGTATGAGACTTTGATGAGTAAAACTAATTCCACTTTACACCACAGCGCCCAAGAATTCTTGATTCCGATTGGTCAGAAGGTGTTGATTAATTTTCTATATAACAGCAGCCCTGACAGTAGTACAGCTGTAAATCACATGTCAGTATTAACGCACTCGTTCTAATACGCTAGCGTTTCTATAGTAACAACTTACACAGGGACTTGTACGGCTCCATATATACGGATTTAAAAAAAAAAAAACTGTGTATCGTTGATATGGTGAAGTTTTCTATAAGAAGATGTTTATGTAATATTTTTGAAAGGAATCTCCAGTGTCAGGGGTAAAGCTGTAACTTTAAAGCCGTATCCGGATGGGATCAAATTTTTACCGCTGCTCCTACGTAACTTTATTTCTGTCTGGATCAGACATGTTGGTGGTTTTCTCCATCCTCCTGAATTACTACTGTTTTTCACCAAACTCAGCGCTCGTCTGATCATTTTAGTCCCGTCCATGATTTTCTACGTAGATGTCACATCGCTTTGAAAAAAAGTTGTTTGACTGAAACGAAACGAAAAATGGAGGCTTCTCGTATACTTTGTCATTATTGTTTTATTGATTTTTCAAATTGATTTGCTCCAAACTGAAATAAAAGCCAGCGTCTCTTCTCTACTCCAGTGCCTCTTCAATCGCTTGAATGCCACGTTGTGAACAGAGCATGATCACATGACTGCGTGATGCAAACATCCGAGTCCATAGACAGTACACCCTGCTAGAAACTCACTGCTCCTGTGGTCATTTATTGCTGCCTGGATGCGAATGTTTTATCCCTGAGGATATCTGTAAAAATTTTATTATGACGTCCCACTGATAAACTAATCCTATCTGAATAGTTTTCTCTGTAACATGACAAGCTGCACGAGAGGCTGGTGAGGGAATGACTGTTTATAGCTGCTATAACGTGAAAACAGGAACTTGATTTTTGGAGGTTGCACAACATTAAATGGATAATAAATGTTGTTTAACAAATAAAAAAAAAATTTTTTTTTTTCTTTGCCAAATTGCTGTGGTATAAGTGGAAAAAAAACACTTTTTGACATGTTGCTATAGGAAAACAATCAACTTTGAGGTGATAACATTAATTCTGCTTCATCACGATCACAGTTGTTGATTGTTTTCCTATAACAGCACGCCCCAAGTGTTTTATTCCTTACTTATTAAAAGAATCTCTGTATGCTTCTCAGTTTTTTCCTGACTGTTGCATTTACCAGCTGTCAAGGATTCAAATCTAGTATTTATTTATAAAAAAAAACAAACATGAATATTTATACAGTATAAACATATAACTTGTGTCAATGTGAATAAAATCACAGCGATCATTTATGCACAAATGGGTTAAAATGTCATCTACAGACACTCTGTGCACTTTACACACTCTCTCGCTGACCTGTTCCACTTATATCCTGTTCATCATCAAACATCACCTGTCTCTGTCAGTGGATCACCTCCATCTGCTCTGCAATGGCCTGAAGTTTGGATTCTTAGACTGTAACCTGCATCCTTTCTCATTTATCATGAGCAGTGTGTGTGTGTGTGTGTATGTGTGTGTGTCGCCTTGGCGAGACTGAACCTTCCAGAGAGAATCCCAGAGTGAAAAAATGAGAGTGCTGCACTTTTGCACTTGGTTCTGGTGTGATCACACGGAGCCAGAGGTCTTCTAAAGTTTGTTTTGACACCAAGTCAGAAAACACACACACACACACACACACACACACACAGAGTACAAGCTGCATGTGGAGAGTCAACACTGGTGTGTCTTTCTGTTTTTTTCTTTTTGATGTGTTTTTCTCCTCCCTTAATCTCAGTGTCGGACGCTGCAATCCCTCTCTAGGTAATTAGAGAGAAAAAAATATGAGGACTTGTAAAGGAAAAGACAGACAGATGGCACAAATGACAGAAGTGTGAGAGGGAGAAGAGTAATGGATGACAAGAAAAATGAAACCAACGAGCGATGAAAAACAGGAAAATCGGATACACAGAGAGCGAAAGAGAAACAAGATCTAGAGAAAGAAACAGACAGAAATCAAGCAGAAGCAATAAACAGAGAGACAAAGTGAGTGAATGAGAAAACATGGAGTGGATGGAGTGAAAGACAAAATAAATAAGAGACAGAGGACAAGAAAGTGAAAGAAAAAAATAGATGACATGAGGGGTACAAAGAGAGAGAGGACAAGGGGAAAACAGATGCAAAATAAGAGAAGAGGTGAGAGACAGACAGAAAGACGTAGACAGAAAGAACTCAAGAGAAAGACAGATATACAGAAAGAGAGTGACGAAAGAAGAGAATGAATAGGATCTAGTGATAGAAAAGACAGATATGGACAAATACAGAGATAGATACAAACAGAATGGAAGACAGAAAGAGAGAGAGATGAATGAAATGATATAAAACACACACAGAGATAGATTGAAAGTGTGAGAAAGACAGATCTGTTTCCCAAGATTGAATTAAATAAAAATAAATAAATGAATCACTGTGGAGAGAATTAAGCGGAACGCTGCATGACGAAGATGTAGTAATAGATGGAACGCTGACCTGCAGAAGTTGTGAGCTCCCAGTCCTCCTTCTCCGTTCGGGTATTTCTGCGTGTTGTACGGATGCTGAAAGGTTTCGTTCCAAAAAAGACATGGCTTCCCTCCGTGTAGACTCGTCTGGTTCTGCCGACCTCGGTAGTCCTCGCCGTTCACCGTGTAGCATTCTACAACACACAAACACACACGTTTAAATGTTAGATAAACAGTATATACGCACGTTATTCTGTTCAAATGTGACCTAATTACAAAAAATGATACATATCGATATTCATGTATACTGTATTACTGTACAGCACCTAGCAAGAACTTTTGTTAAGCAGCTTAGCTGTTTCATGTCGTTTTCTACGCTAACCATTTGTCATGAAAGACATTTGTTCAAAAAACATTTTAAAAACATCCTTGCAAAATATTATACCTCTAAATGTTCATATTTACCCTGTTTATATTCTGTAAAAAGTATAGTAGCAGTTAGCAAGGAACAAACTTGCTAAGTATGCTAATATTATATTTTATGCTCAATTTAAGTAAAAGTATACACGGTCAAATTTATTTAGCAAGACCTCTTTGCTAAATGTGCTAAGAATTACCTGCTTACTTTTTTCTGTCCTAAACATAAGCTTTACTTACAAAAATAATCCATTCAGCTGTTCATATTTACACTGTTGACAGTCTGTAAAAAGGATATTAGCAGTTAGCAAGATTTAACTTGCTAAGTATGCTAATATGTTAGTGTTAATTTCCTGTTTTAGCAAATCATCACTAAAAACTATGCATATATTCATATTTACATGGTTCAATTTATATTCTGTAAAGAGTACAGAGGCTATTAGCAAGGTTTAGTTACAAAAACAACACTTTCAGCTGTTCATATGTATGCTGTTGATATTCTTTAAAAAAGGATATTAGCAGTTAGCAAGAATGAACTTGCTAAGTATGCTAATATTTTGCAGTTTATTTCACTTCCTGCATTAGCAATTAATCACTAACAATGGCAGTTGTTTGGACAGATTGCTAAGTATCTTAACTATTTCAAGTCATTTTCTATGGTAATCATTCAACATAAAGAACAACATTTGTTCATAAAACATAAGAAAAAACATACTTTCAAAATATTTCAAAATATTAGTTTCAAAATATTACACCTCTAGTAGCAGTTAGCAGGACTGAAGTATGCTAATATGTTGCTGTTTATTTTGTTTTAGCAAATCGTCACTAATGATGATAGTTGTTTGGATAAAATGCAGAAATTATGCATATATTAATATTCAAATGGTTAAATTTCTATTCTACAAAAGGACAGAGGCAATTAGTAAGACTTCTTTGCTAAATGTGCTAATAATTAACTGTTTATTTCTTTTTCTGGCTTAAACATTACATTTAATGAAAAAATAATACTTTCAGATGTTCATATTTATCATAAAAGATATTAGCAGTTAGCAGGACAAACTTCCTAAGTTTGCTATTTTGCTGTTTATTTAATTTTCTGCCTTAGCAATTAATCACCAACAAAGGCATTTGTTTAGATAATTAATAGAAATTGTTAGTATTCTAAAAAAGAAAAACAGAGCCCCAGTTAGCAATACCTACCAACTGCTAAGTATGCCAGGTATGCTAAGCTAATTTTTTCTACCTCATTTTATTATCTAATTACATTCAAAAATCATACTTGCATACACATCATATTCTGTGAAGAGTACACACTAAATTAGCAACACTTTCTTTGCTAAGCATGCTAATGTTTTAGCTACTTTTTGTCTGAAATATTTATCATAAATTGATGGCTGTCAATTCGTATTTTGCAAAGAGTACAGAGGCAGTTAGCAAGCCCTCTGTGCTAACTGTGCTAATAATTAACTGTTTACCTCATTCTGTCCTAAACATGGATTTACACAGTCAAGCCTGTGTTCAGTAAAGTGTAAAGCAGCAGTTCGCAAGACCTAACATGCTAATGGTTAGCTGTTTCCCTCACTTTCTGCCCATCCATCACTAACAATGGCAGGTATTCAGATGAATTTAACACTTTACATCCTGAATTATTTTCTACTCTTTAAAGCTGAAAATGCTTTCCAATGCTTTCTATTTGCAAATTGCATGATTGCCCAAACCTACGTCCTCAGAAGCACGGCTGATGAAGGAACAGTTACACTGTTCATATAATTATCCAATCAGCCAGTCACATGGAGGCAGCACAATGCAAAAAATCACACAGATACAGGTCAGTGCAGGTCAGGTCAGATACAACTTCAGTTACTGTTCACATCAAACATCAGAGCAAAAAACATGGGGGAAATATTTGATCTTTGACCATAACATGTGTTCGTTTGAGTATTTTAGAAACTGCTAATCACCGGAGAACAGTCTCTGGAGTTTACACAGAATCGCCAGACTGGTTCAAATAACCACTCTATACAACAGTGATGCACAGAAAAGCATCTCAGGATGCACAATATGTCAAAACTTAAGGTGGATGTCATAAAACAGCAGAAGAGCACAATGGGTTCCACTCCTGTCAGTCAGGAACAGGAATCTGATGTTACAGTGGGTACAGACTCACCCAAACTGAACAGCTGAAGATTGGAGAAACATCACCAGCACCATCAGCCTTTCTCAGCCTTTCTTGTTTGATGTGAACATTAACTGAAGCTCTTGGCATGTATCTGCATGAAGACCTATCAGCATCTTTACCACCTTAGATGTTTAAAGGACTTTAAACTGCCCCTTAAGGTGCTAAGGAACTTTTACACCTGCACCATCGAGAGCATCCTGACGGGAAGCATCACAGCCCGGTTTGGGAACAACACCAAGCAGGATAGGTGGGCTCTCCAAAGGGTGGTGTGATCAGCTGAGCGTACCTGACCTGCAGTCTATCTACAGCAATCGATACTGGACCAAGGCCAGGAAGATAGTGAAGGACCTCAGCTATCTGAACAACTGACTCTTCTCTCTGTTGAGGTCAGGGAAGCGCTTCTGCTCCATGAAGGCCAACACAGAGAGAATGAGGAGAAGCTTCTTGAAATGCTTTTTCCAACTGTATATATACATATATGTTGGCAATTTCACAGCAACTACCTCAGCCTGATGTTGCACAGCATTATATATATTTATTACAGTATAATCATACTGCTGCTGCCACCTATCTTTTATATCCCTTATATTATATTTTTATATTTTTCCTTTTCTACCTCTGGTTTATGCAAATTCTATTTAATGTCCCGGACAATCAGAAAAAGCATTTCACTGCACGTCGTACTGTGTATGGGTGTGTGTGTGTGAGACCAATAAAATTTGAATTTGAATATATGTATTTATATATAAAAAACATCTGTTCATGTTCTCTGAAGAAGCTGCATCTAGCATGACCTGCTTTCTAAGTGCATTAACGTTAACATTTAACAGTTAACCTCATTTTCTGCCTTAGCCATTCATCACCAACAATGGCGGTTGTACAAATAAAATTTAATTATGTGGAATGCCTTGAGGGGATTGGCTGAGGGTGATAATTTTTCATTTGTGTAACCAGATTTGAGCAGCTTGCGCAAATGTGTCCAGCCATGTTACCGTTGTTATTTAGCTTGTGTTAGCATGCTAGTCTGATTCTGTGCTGTGAGTCATCGCAGAGGGCATTGAGGGAGCGGAGGAGGGTGGGAGGGTGACGGATGAATCAGATATAAATAAGATTTCAGATTCAGAAATTAAATCAGGATGTTTTTATCCATCTGCAGGTCTGCACTCTTGTGAGGTGACGGTGAGGTGAGGTGAGATGAATAGGAATTACGACTATTAATCTTCCACATGATACAAAAACAAATGAAGTAGTGTAGAAGAAACAAAACGAGATTCTGCACGGCCACCCTGTGAGCAAAAACCATAACCTTTTCGCTAAAAGCTGAGGAGAAATGAGAGGCCTCTTTCCGAGTCAAAACAAACAATAAGGTAATTGTTCCTTCAAAGCGTGGACTCTGTAGATGTGAAGACTTCAAAGCATGTCATTTAGAGTTCTGCTCCGAGTGAAGGAGCTGGAATGTAGTGCATTAGCGTCTTTCAAACCGTACGGCGTCTTTCACAGCTATTAGACAATTTCCTTTCCAGTTTGTGAGTCTCGGTGATCAGGTAGACACTCACAAGCAAAGGTGTGGTGATAATGATGGTATCTGAAATAATTATCCTGTTATCATGATGCCACATGACTGTTTTTTTCCATTTAAAGCACATTGGCGCTTAAAATACGCTACTAGATTTTTGTCATTCGCACTTTGGTATTTAAAAAAAATACATATTTCATAGTTTGAAGGAATATAAATTTTCCCCAAAATTATATTGCTTCACCTCTTTATTCCCAAAAATAACCGTGATCTCTACGATCAGCAGAGATAATAATATAAAATGCCTTTAACAGATTTGTGTGGAAAGCATGTCCTAATTTTTTCGAAAAGAATAACGTGCCCAGGTTCCCTGTATTTTTTTTTTATTGTTATTGTTGACTAAATGAGGAAATAATAAAAATTCAATCAATAAGAATGTCTGTGAGTAATTTTTTTAAGACTAAAATATCCTGTGCTGGGAGAAACCTAATGTGACGGGGTGGATCACGACAACATGGCGTGTAATAACGGGATATTTGTCATGCCAGCGCCGGAATCCACCTGAAACGCCACTTCCCAGAACACATCACGGCCTGCGAACGTGAACGCCCTGCCTACAATCCCCAGCACAACACTCCACCGGCACGTTCACACTCACCTGAATTCTAACCATGCACCCCTGTTCCCAATCACACACACACACCACATATATACACAGGCTCTCAGCAAGACTCTGCGAAGTAACACTCAGTGTACGTTTACCTGACTTACCAAACCTTGCATATTGTCTCTCACTAGTCTGGTTTTTGATCTTGCCTTGTTGCTACGTTTTTGGATTTGTCCACATTATTCTGTTTGCTGATCGCCTGACTTTCTGCCTGTCCCTGCTTACGATTGTTGCTTCAGGATTAGGAATTGTTTACCTATGTCTTTTTAGTAAAAAGCTAATATACACCCATCTCCATAACAACATTTTAGTTGAAAAAGCTATTTTAAAGACTAATGAAAAGACTAATAGGTAATGAACTCTAAATTATGAATTAAATAAAGATTTATAATTGATATATCTGACTCTATTAGGTTGAATCATATGTATGTATGTATATATATATACTCACACACACACACACACATTCTGCATATATCTCTACATTCTCCAATAATACCTTGTGCCATTTTTGATTCACAGTATCATGCTTGACAGGTGTTTATCAGATGATTGCATCTTATCCGCCTCATTGAATATAATGATCTTAAATAGCACACCATTCACAGAATGACTCAAAACTGTATTATTGGGTTGGACAGTTTTCCGTTCCGCGCCTACCAACCAGTTTGATTGGCCAGATCAGGAAATTTCACCCCATCATTAAAGTCATTATTCAGTCATGGCTTTTAGCTTCCACCTATTCACCTGACAATCTGCAAACTGACATATGAAGATGAAACTGACATGTGAAAAGGTTGTCGAGGAGGTATAATTAAAGCCCAGAGTGTTCCAGAGTGGTGCTCACCTTTCAACAGAGCCTGCTATCGAAAACACAAGAAGGAAAACGCAAGAAAGCAACATCGTTTTGTTAAAACCTTCAATGTTTCAGACTCGTTTTTGTGCATTTACCCACAATCATTTTCATTGTCACTGATATTTATTTTAATTTTAGGCAGAAATCCATGCAAAAAATGTTAAAATGCCACACATGACATTTATTCAAAGCCATTCTTTCTACATAAAGAGTCAATGGGCCTCAATAGATTTAAACAAAACCAGAAATTTACTAATATAGCAAATAACAACACTAATCTGCAGGGATCAACTGTGTTCATGAAAAGTGGATGTGCAATTTATGAAAAATAATATGTTGTGTGCAAAGTCACGGTAGAACACAATATGTAAATTGGAGAAACTAAACCTTGTCTCACACGCATTCTCCAGGACACCGGCAATTAAAGATGCCAGATGCATCGAAAAAAAATTTCTGTATGAAAAATTCAATAAGAAAACAAAGTGAAAGCGGATTTTGTTAATAAGGTATATGTAACTGAAACTTTTTCAGTGGCTTGGTTTAAATTCAGTAAGCAACAGAGTTGCAATGTGTGATGAATAGCTAATATAAAACTGGAATATTAAGTCTTCATTTTAAGAAACTTTCTAATCATTATGAGATAATGAGGCATAATTCTGAAAAACTTTTACATTATTAATATGTAATAAATGGTGTAATTTTGTTTTCATTGGGTATAAAAGGACTTCCGCAAATTTAGTACCTGCTTTTCAGGAGTACTAATCTGCACATGCAATTACCATTTCTGAAATGAACATTGAGTGCAAAATGAATCCATTCAGCACTGACTCCGCCCTATATTTCGCACTTTCTGGTATACACAACCTAAACTGCATTATTCATTACGGTAAACATGCAGACAACACGTCTTCTTTATTTGAAAGATGCAACCCACTCTAGACTCTCTAGTAAATCAGCTTATGTGTGTTCTCCAAATGTTCTCAAGTTTGTACATCTATTTGCACTGAGTTCTTAATCATTAAAATGTGGATTTTTCACCTTTGAATATGTAAATACTATGAAAACTTGAATAGTATCTGAACAGCGCCACTGACCTACAAAAGTGTGGACGTGTTTTTTTTTATTCCCTCATTTCCCTTATTTTAACTTTGCAAAAGAGAAACCGTCTGTTTTCCTGTGATGTAAAGAAGGGGTGTAAATGAAGGGCAAACTCATGGCCTTTTTTTTTTTGGGTGTGATGATGATTTTAATCAAAAGCCCCAGCAATGTTGTAACATGACTGCAGCTTGCTTTCTGTAATTATAACTGCACTTGGCACAGCAGTGGGTATGTTAGGTCAAAGGGTTTCGTTTGAAAAATTGCTGATTACTGAAAAAGTGGCGAGAAACAAGGTGTGTAGCATGGTGTAACCTAGATTCACACCAGCAAGCAATAACCAAACTGTAATTTTTTTTATAGCAGTATGCAAATCTAAGACACAATTGACCAGTCAAATTGAGCTATCCACCATTTTATGCAAATTAGTTAAAATGCTGTGAACTGGTTGCATTAAACTGGCTCAGACCAATCATATGCTGCAGGTTGTCCATCATCAGCCTGCTTAACAAAAGCTAGCAAAATATGCCTTGTTTAAAGGATTATTTTAAGTAGCCCAAATAATTTAGCTATGACCAGTTCTTATAACACAGGGACTTGTGGATCATTAAGCTCTGCTAGGTGGCACTATTATTCTGCAAAGCTTTGCAAATAGTCCTCATGCAAGCTGGGAAACATTTCGAGGTCTGGGACTCAGAAGCGGTCCATGAGTCATACCGCATGTCCTCTGGAGTAATTACCATATTCTTTTTGTAATCTCAGGCCAAGCCACAAGGCGAGCAGGGAGGATGCCCTTCGGAGCCGCTCGCATTAGAGTCCTGCACACGAAGGAGAATAAAGGCGGAAAGAAAGAGAAATGGGAAGAAGAGGAAGAACAACTGTGACTTTGAGAACACTTCGTGGGTACGGAGATTGGTACCACTCAGAGCTTGGGCAGCCATCTTGCTTCTGTGGCTAACCTCTCTGAAAAAGCTTTCTCAATCTGGCTGGACTGAAATAAGCAGGGCTCGAGGAAGGGTAGTAATTAGCAGCAGTTAGGTTTGATGTGGTCGAGAGGCACCATTACTCTGCGGCGACCAGGGGAAGCAGGAATAAGAGGAACGAGATAAGAAGGTCCGTCCATGATGAATAGGGAGTTAAAAACCAACATCGTTCAAAGCGCTGCTGTTTTGGGACAAGAACTCACAAGATGCACGTGCCGGAGTGAGTTTAAGGCCGGGAGAAGAAGGTGACGGCCTCCATTCCAGTTGCAGAACCACGATCCCACTCTGTCATGAAGCAACTGTTTCCCCTGTATCGCCATGTGACGTCTTTGTTGTGGTTGGATTACAGACTTTGATGGGAAACAGAGCTCTGACCGCATTAAAGGTCGAAGTGGGGAAAAAAATGCTATAAAACACGACCACTTATGGAAAAAAAAGAAGCCCAGAACGACAAGGAAGAGAGGGAGACCCAGCGCAGGCCTTATAACCAAAAACAAGAGGGTCCTAAGAGCAGTCTTCATACACGAAGAGTTGATCACCCTGTTATTATGTTTGCAAGGATTTGAAGCTAATTGCTTCCACATTGAGCATCCAGATGCTGTCGTATCTGCGTATGAGAGAGAAAGGAGGTGGAAAAAAAAGCAGCTTCACGGTCACATGATCGATATCAAAATAAACAAGAAACAAAGGACTCCCCTCCAGCAGGGAATGCAGGTCATGCCATGTTGTGTTTACCCAAAAAAACTGCTTTGAAGGGGGATGAGATAGAGTTACACACATGCTGACTTTCATGTGTACACTCACAGAGGACAGATGCGACATAAACAACACAACTGAGTTTCTAGAAAATGGACTCTGAGGCCAGAGTAGAGGTGCTACATGCTAATCCAGGCTTTGTGTGGTTGTTAGCATCGCTGTTGTCTTAGCTGTTATAAAAAGGACACAGTGTTGACAAGGTTAGTGAGAGTTTAAATTTAAATTTCAACTCAAACTGATGAGTCCACGTTCATTTTCACATCCAAGCACTTCATTTGAGAGTCAGGAAAGCAGAACAAATCCAGAATCCCCAGTGGTTTCAGTTTAATCAGCTATAAACAAACTTGGTTATATATCACCACCAATATACTTTCTGCAGCAGTTCTTCAGCTTGACACAGCTTAAATATAAAATACTAGATTTAATTACACAGTATATAGTTTAGTGTTACATTATCTTTCCAGAAGTAGCTACTTACCGCTAAGTAGCTAGCCAATTCACCAGCAAGCTACGTACTCTTAGGTAAAATATTTTATTTTACCTAAGAGTAGCTAGCTTGCTGTTTATTTTACCTAAGAGTAGCTAGCTTGCACTTTATTTTACCTAAGAGTAGCTAGCTAATTTTATTTTACCTAAGAGTAGCTAGCTTGCACTTTATTTTACCTAAGAGTAGCTAGCTTGCTCTTTATTTTACCTAAGAGTAGCTAGCTTGCACTTTATTTTACCTAAGAGTAGCTAGCTTGCACTTTATTTTACCTAAGAGTAGCTAGCTTGCTCTTTATTTTACATAAGAGTAGCTAGCTTGCACTTTATTTTACCTAAGAGTAGCTAGCTTGCTCTTTATTTTACCTAAGAGTAGCTAGCTTGCACTTTATTTTACCTAAGAGTAGCTGGCTTGCTCTTTATTTTACCTAAGAGTAGCTAGCTTGCACTTTATTTTACCTAAGAGTAGCTAGCTTGCACTTTATTTTACCTAAGAGTAGCTAGCTTGCACTTTATTTTACCTAAGAGTAGCTGGCTTGCTCTTTATTTTACCTAAGAGTAGCTAGCTTGCACTTTATTTTACCTAAGAGTAGCTAGCTTGCTCTTTATTTTACCTAAGAGTAGCTAGCTTGCACTTTATTTTACCTAAGAGTAGCTAGCTTGCACTTTATTTTACCTAAGAGTAGCTAGCTTGCTGGTGAATTGTGTTATATACTGTGTTCAAGTATTAAAGTTCACTAGCAAGCTAGGTACATTTTTTAGTATTTATTTCAATCTAGTATATATACAAGTGGGCAGACATTAGGGTAAATCATACTGTGTAAATAAATTCATGGCAAAGCTGCTAGCAAGTTAGCGAATATTAAGTTAGCTATTGTGGTAATATCAAGTTTATTATTAGTTGATCAAATTTAATTTAAGTTCACCTTTGTTAATGCAGGAACACTTAAAACTCATCAAAGTCAGGATGTAAAGTTTTCAAGTGGTGCTACATGCTAATCCAAGCTTTGCAGTGGCTGTTTATGTGGTGGTTAGCACACATACCACATTTCTGAGTCTTCATTTGCACATCAAATCGGTTCTCCCTGGAAGATGTTTGTGTCAAGAACATCTGAAGCAGAACATCACAGGAGATGCTAATGATAAAGGGTTTGACAAAGGGACTGAGGTAAATCTATCAAGCTGAGTCTATTTTAGGGATGGTTTCTGACATTTCACAACAAGAAGAGCAGGAAATACCTGATTTAGATCCCTCAACTGGATAATACAATTTGTAGCACTTTTACCTGAACATATCTTGTGGTTTTGATGGCACTGAAGCATGCCTTGAAGGAATGGTTCACCAAGAAGAAAAAAGAAAACAAACCAACATAGCTTTTATTGTGAAATTTAGCTGATCAGCTAAGACATGTTTGGTGTCCTAGTTTTGCTTTTTAACTTTTTGTATTAGAGCCACATTTGTAATATACTGTAGCTTACAAATAATGAAAGCCTATTATCACTCAAAGCCTCCATTAATACACGTCCAAATAATTTGTTAAGCTACATAATAAGGGCACAGCAAATAATCGGGCTGTTCCAGCAGCTGGGGCTGAGAGGAGAAGCGTGAGACAACGCTAGTAGAACAAATTATTCTGTTTTCGATGTGAGAAATCTCATGCCAAACCATTCCCTCAACTCCAGAACCACATCAAACTTTGACACACTCATCCAGCATTCAGCCCATCAGTCCCTGGAGGAAGTTCCTTCCACACGAGGGAAGACAAACTGACGCTATTTAAGCATAGATGTTGGGCTGATGAACAATAATGTACAGTAAGTTAAAGACACGGTTTGAAGAGATTATTCCTACAACGGTGATCCTTTCAACGTTTAATAAATCCAAACCGTCATTTGGGACTACTTTTTTGTTCTAAATTCGGTGTTCCCCGACCAAAAACCTGAGCCAAGCCTAGGAAAAAAAACATAATTATCCCTGTTCCTGTCTCATTTTCTTGGACTCCTACCCCAGCCTGAGCAGCGTATCACATTTACCTCAAGCTAATACCCACTTACTCTAGTCTAAGAATAGCGGCACGGCTAACCACGCTAGCCACAGACCCGGGCTTCCTGTAGAAGGCGTAACTCCGAGTTTATCCAAACACACAGGCTGACCATCAAAAGAGAAACTGTAAAAGCTGGTCTCGCCTCAGTGTAAAACTCCAGCACACGAAGCGGTCGCTGGCCCGTTGGCGTTTTCACCTCTTGACTCTCCTCCATCCCACTTTCTCTCCCGCTCTCTTCCGCTTCTCATTCATGCGTCGCCTTTCATGGAGAGAGACCAAAATGGCCATTTAGCCAAAGTGTGCTGCCAGAAGCCTGCTTCTTTGATGTGTAATATCTATATATAAAAGACATAAAAATGCCTGCAGCAGCCAGTGTTGGTATTTATATTTGTTTACGACCTTTTCTTTAATGACTTACAATATAATCATGGTTTATTTAAAAAAAAGACACACAATATAATGAAAGAAAATAAGAAAAATAATCAAACAAACATACAAATAAATGTTTAACAAAAATGTATTTTATTTATTTCTGTATATATTTATTTCTACATTTACAATTACTTTTTTTTTATTCTGTCCACAGCTGTTGCATGGGCATACATGAAATATATTTATATTAAAACTTATTTTTAAAAAAATCCACATTAAAATGAAATTATATACCTATACCTAGTGGTAAATAAAAGTGAAAAAAATGAAGAAGGATGTATTTCAGGCTTATATTTATTTGTTTGTTTGTTTAGTGTTGCATTTATTTATTTACTCGATGTTTAGGAATTTCTGTCCCACATCCATCCATCTATCCATCCATCTAGCCATCCATTCATTCATCTATCTATCCATCTATCTACCTACCTACTAACCATCCGGTCCTAAAAATTAGTTTTTGGTTTCACTTAAAAATGTAAGATTTCCTCAGAAACACTGTCCAGTTATCTAATTTGATCTAATTTGATCTAAAAATTCGTTCACATAATTAAGACACTTTGGCTTATTTCAGGAAGCAAATTTGCATTAGTGGTGATTATTAAACATTTCTGAATATAACAAAATCTTCTCGGAAATCCTGATAGGTTAGCTTATTTTAGCTAACTAGCTAGTTGTAATAGTAAACATTTTGAATATTTATGACTAAGAATCCTTTCAGGAATCCTGTCAGATCATGCCAGCTATAGATAGCATTAGCAGTGAAGATTATTTATATTTAGAAATATGACTACATATATGACTATTCTCTTAGAAATCCTGTCAGGATTTCTCATGTTAGTTCTCTGGCTAGTGTTTACAGTGAACGTTTGTGAATATGAACTAAAAATCCTCTCAGAAACCCTGTCAAGTTAGTGTTTAGTTAGTGCATGTTAGCCACCTAGCAGTGAAGATTATTAACATTTATGACTATGATTAATAATCCATCATTTAGCTCCTGTGTTAGCCTGCCAGCTAGCATTTGCAGTGTAGATTACAGACATAGCTAACATGAGCTAACCTGCCAGGATCTCTGAGAGGACTTTAGCGCATGGTAATAAAAAAAAAAATAAAATAAAATAATTAAATCCTGTCAGAAATGTTATGTTCTTCTAAATTTTGTCCAAAATGACGGAAGTCAGTTGTCCTAAGAGTGAAGTAAGAGTGGCACTGTGGATGTTGAATAACTGCTCATATATTCTTCAAAACAGACATATGTAGTTATATTTTATGTTTATGTTATGTTAGTTTATGTTTATATTGTATGTTGGTTTTTCTGATGTTTCTAGTATTTTGAATGAGTAACCTGAGGCCTTCTGGCTCACGTCACACACACTGTGATGATTTAACGCTTCAAATTCAAGCGTAGAAGGAGCGCGGCTACAGCCAGAGCCACAGAGACCATCAGGCACGGCTTCAGAAGCCCGGGTTCAAAAAGCTCCTTTTCAGTTTGCACGATGGTTCCGAGGCCTGCGGGATTTTTTTTTTATTGTGGCTCTCCGAGTCTGGAAAGCGTGATTAAAGCACCGCACCGCGAGAGATGAGCTCTGGGAGGTTAGGAGGTTAAATAAATAGCACGCTAATCACAGGCTAGTGCTGCACACACCACTAAACTCATTCAAACCGGCTCTGACAGCAGGGTAAACAACAGAGAACACGATGACAGGAGAGGAGAGCAGAAGAGAGGAGAGGAGAGGAGAGGAGGAAAGGACAGGAGACATAAAGAGAGAAGTGGAAAGATAAAGAGAGGAGAGGAGAGATAGAGAGAGGAGAGGAGAGGAGAGATGAAGAGAGGAGAGGAGAGGAGAGGAGAGGAGAGGAGAGAGAGAGGGATGAAGAAAGGAGAGATGAGGAGAGGAGATCTAAAGAAAGGAGAGGAGAGAATAGAGGAGAAGAGAGGAGAGGCGAGGAGACGAAGAAAGGAGAGGAGAGGAGAGAAGAGCTAAAGAGAGGAGAGTAGAGGTGAGGAAAGGAGAGCAGAGGAGAGGAGAGATAAAGAGAGAAGAGGGGAGAGGACAGGAGAGGAAGGAGATGAAGAGAGGAGAGAAGAGACAGAGAGGAGAGATGAGGAGAGGAAAGATAAAGAGAACAGAAAAGAGCAGAAGAGATAAAGAGAGGAGAGAAGAGATGAAGAGAGCAGAGAAGAGATAAAGAGAGGAGAGGAAAGATAAAGAGAACAGAGGAGAGCAGAGGAGAGGAGAGATGAAGAGAGGAGAGGAGAAAGAGTGGAGGAGATGAGAGGAGAGATAAAAAGAGGACAGTAGAAAAGAGATAAGGAGAGGAGATAAAAAAAAGGATACAATAGAAAATGAAAAGAGGAGATATAAAAAGGAGAGGAGATTCAACTTAAGAGAGGAAAGAAAGAAGAGAGAAAAAAGAGGAGCGATCAGAGACAAGGAGAAGAAAGGTAACACTGCAAAAGAGAAAAAGAGAAGAACAGAGAGAAGTGAGAGATGACTAGGAAGAGATGGAGGGAGGAAGAAAAGAAAAGGAAATTAAAGAAAAGAAATTAATGAGAAATAAAAGAGATGTGAAGAGAACATGAGAAGAGTCAGACAGATCAGAAAGAAAGAGAAGATCAGAGAAGTCTTCTAAAGGGATTTACACCACAGTCACTTGTTCCAAATTACACAGTGCATTTGGGACAGATCCATTCAAAATCGGAAAATACATGAACGAAAGGATGAAACGAAAAGAGAGAGAGTCAAAGAGATGGAGAGAGACAGAGAGAGAGAGAGAGAGAGAGAGAGAGAGAGACAGATAGACAGAGAGAGAGAGAGTGTAAAAGTGGAGGACCTGTCACTCTTCTGGCTCCCTCTTTAAGTGCACTACTTCTCCCCTCAGTGAAGTAACACTCGCTTTAATTTACATTTCCCTTTGTGATGGCTGGGGTCAAGAAGCCAAACCTCATAAAAATAACAGCACAACAAAGATACGTCACGCCCACCCGGAGTCCGTCCAAATGTGCTCCGGAGAGACCAAACAAGCCTGCATACACACAGTGAGGAAATCTGATAGGTCTGAGAAACATGTGTGTGTGTGTGTAAGGGTTATGTATGCTGTCTAGTCTGTCAGCATTGCGAAGAAGTGTTGATGGACGTCGGCCAAGTCTGGGATCAGTCCATTTAAAGGAACAGTTCCAAAATACTGAAAGTGCAACATTCAGCCCAGATGAAGTCAATCAACCAAGACATGTTTAGTGTCTGATATTTGCTTCTATAGTTTATCTGGAACTGCTTCAAAGTAAAGGAAGTCTACCTCACAGAAGTACACGCCCTAATCTTTATACGCTTTGCCTTGAATGACATCATGAAGCTGCGTCATTTCATTTTAAAATAAACTCAAGGCAACTGGCTGAATGAATTTTACTACTCAGTCTAATTAGCGTGCACAGATTACGGACGCACAATATGTTACCTCGCAGGTATTCATAGCAAGAGAAAAATAACGACGCTAGCTGGACTCGAATATCTTTTACATGAGATGACAGCTCATAGCCGAAACGTTGGGTAACAACTTGCTACCGAGCTCGCCATACACTATGGCATTACGTTAGCTACCACTTTTTAACCTCGTTAACTGGGTTTCTGGGGGGACGACAATATGATACTGCGCAGAATACTGGAGCTTCCACTTGCCCAGTGGGCTAGCTAATAAATGTATAATTTGTCCATCCCTGATAAAGAGTCTAGATGGTGGTTTGTAAAACATCAGCGGTATAAACACAGCCATCTGGTAGCCAATTTGTTAGCACAGGAGCACAGTGTGTTGATTGTGAATGTGTCAGTAGAGCTCTAGCAACGCACTGCTAAACAAATTCGAGTGATTTAGAACATAATGTAATTGCATAGCTTCTTAGATGTAGCCTGTGCTAGCCTACAGTATGTCTGTTATTGCCTTTATGTTCTATTACACTTGTGGTAAATATTTTCCAACATACTGAGAAAAAACATTTCGAGGCGTAATTATTTTGGAAAAATTCAACCTCAGACTTTACAGAATTTCTGAAGACAAGGACTCGATCGTTTATCTTTCATAAAAGTCACTGATGCGTAATGGATTCCAGTAAAGCAAAATGTCAAATATATCAGGCTAGTTTTCTTGCTAACTAGGTATCATTATGGCTATATTAATACTTCATCTGATGACAGAAGAAGCCAGCATTAGTTGCTGTGCTCTGGTGTCATGTCAGAAAGAACTCTATCTGTCCAAAATGGCCGACCCATAACGTTCCAAAGCTACGTGGTGAGGTTTTATTGATGCTTTTAGATTACAGTGTGTTCTAAACCAGATACATTATCCTCATAGCACTAAATACAAACATGTTTCGGATGATCGACTACATTTCAGGGGTACGTGCGAAAGTCTGACACGTTTCATTTTTGACCTGTTCCTTTAAGAGTTTGCTTTTTCGTCTCTGACCCTGGATCAGTGTCTGTCACTGACACGCTAACAGCTTGAAGCGCTGTCATGCGCTCTAATGGAAAACCAGTGGCTGTGTGTGGGTGTCGATGTGTGAAATCATGCCCATTTGAAATGACTCCTACTCCAACTCCAGAGTGGCTCAACAGATTCCAAAAACAAACCAAAAAAGGCACAAGAAGCGTACATTAATCCACTCCTTCCAAACAGCATTCCTTTTTTTTTGCCCTCCTCCCTCCTTTTTTGAAACTGCATCACTGCGGTCGTGTTCCAAAATATTTCTGATAGCACACTAGGACTCATTGTTGAGTTCAAAGAGTGTCATCGGTTTAATGGCTCTCGACGCCCAGTTATTATAGTCCCACAGCCCACAGACGGGAAGAACAGCTCAACTATGAGAACTTTCTACAACCCAGGCGAATGTCTGGAAATGTTTGAAATGAATATTGTAGACACTGCAGTGGCAGTCTCCTGATAAATAGCTAGCTGGCCTGGTAGTTAGCTAATTGCGAGTCATATTAACTAACTAATATGCTAGCTAGCTATTTAGGTAATTAGCTAACAATGAGTGATATTAACTAATTACCATTCTAGCTAGCTGTTTAGGTAGTTACCTGATAACATGTCATATTAGCTAACTAATATCCTAGCTAGTTATTTAGGTACTAAGCTTATAATGAGAGATATTAGCTAATTACCACGATAGCTAGCCATTTAGGTGATTATCTAATAACTACAAAGTGATATTAGCTAATAACTATGAAGTGATATTAGCTACCTAAGGTTCTAGCTAGCTATTTAGGTAGTTACCTAATAATGAGTAATATTAGCTAACTATCATGCTAGCTAGTTACCTAACAATGAGTGACATTGGTGCTACAAGGCTCATATAAAATTATTTTAGCTAACTACCAAGCTAGCTATTTAGTGTTACACTCAGAGCGAAACTTGACAGCAGCTATAACCTAGCCTAACTAGGTACCTATTTAGCTATGAGAGTTTATCTATTAGATTGTTCAAAAGGTGGGCCTTCCTAGACAAGCGTGAGGTAGATCAGTGGTTTTAATCTATGATAAAGATGAATGAAATTGGAATAATAACCAGCCAGGAACATCACCAAGATGACTGCCAAGTGGACAGACTTTACTAGAAGTACATTGGTATTCGTGAAAAATATAAAGTAAAAAATTTAGTAGTGAAAAACTAGACAAAAATGTGAAGATATTCAGAGAAAAATTACAGAAGAACAAGAATTTTGTCTGACTGATGATGAATCGTATTCAATATGTCCAGGGACATAAACTAACAAGGTTAAAAAAAAAAAGGTCAGGTTTTGATGTCGTTAATAAGTATATTCTAGAAAACCCATGAAATCCACTGTGGCTTTATTAATGAGGCCTCAGAGTTCTACTGAACTTGAAATGAACTAAAACCTCATGGTCTAAGTTTTCCAAGTTTTTCAGCTTTCACCCCTGAAAGCCAAACACCCATCAACCCAACAATTTCTACAACAAACCCAAACAAATATCGTGTGCTCTACATGTTTGGGATTGCTCAGAGGTCTGTGGAATGTTTCCTCTGTTTTCGCACCCTTTCTGAACAGGCTTGCCAGTTCCCTTTTCTCCTGCCAACATTAGATTATTTTTGTTTGTTGGATAATTTTGCGGTGTGTGCCAAGGTCTGTCGACTCCTGTACAGGCAGCTCCCTTCCTACCCAAAAACCCCAAACATCAGAATTACAGGAAAAGCTCCAGAGTTCCTGTCACATGAACCTTCCAAAATCCAATTTGTGTGGAATACTGGCTTTGCTGAGCTAAAAATTGCCCAATAACTGAATACTGTTAGCTAAACAAGCAAGCGAACAGAACATCAATGTAGCAACTGTGTCCTTTTCATACTATCATGCTAGCATTAGAGTTTCCTTTTGCAATAATTGCTTAGAGTTTATGATATTAGCACATTATTAGATTTACCAAAAAAAGATAACAAACTTTTGAACAAATGTCCTTGGTCTTAAAAAAAAAAAAACCCTGAAAAATCACAAAATCAAAAATCCCATTTTACCATCAATTAAGAGCTAACTAACTAATGCTAACTAGCTAAACATTGTTGCACGTGTTTACTGTCAGACTGCATTACGTTTACTAGCTTACATTTAGATAGCTAATGTAATGTGACCTGATAGACACTAAGTGTAGCTTGGTAGCTAGACAGCTAGCAACGTTACTTGAAAGACAGAACAGAATTTTGCTAGCTATGGAAATGTGACCTGACAGACACAGAATGTAGTTTTGTAGTTAGACAGCTAGTTATTTCACTTGAAAGAACAGAATTTAGCTAGTTAACAAAATGTGACCTGACAGATATTAAGTGTAGCTTGGTAGCCAGTCAGCTAGCTATGTTACTTTATAGAACAGAACTATAGCTAGCTAATGAAATGTGACCTAACTAGACAGTGATTATAACTTGCTAGCTAGCATTAGTTAGTCAGGAAAACACTTGAAACAACTGTTAATAATCTACAAATATATAGAAAGATTAATCTTACTCGCAGCGGTAGAAAATATTAATTACAAGTAGCTTTGGAAGCTTTTTAAATTGTAAACAAAAATCTAAAAATGGCATCTATATAATAATATAATAATTATCCGGTACATCATATTATCAACACTTGTGTCATACACGCCTAACCACTTGGCTTAGCAACCAGAACACTCATTAAGAAAACCAAAACATGATGTTGATGAAACGAAAATTAAGACAACAACTCATCACCATGACACACCTATTAACCTATTATCTTTAAAAAAGACTTCACAGTTGAAATGTAAGCAATTATTATAAATAAATTAGAATCAGCTGACTTATCAAAAAACACCTCCGAATTGCTATGGAATTGACTTCCAAAGCACAATAACACACATAAAGACAGCTACAGGTACAACAACAAGCAAGTACAGGTACACATTAAGCCTTAAACAGCCACACACACACACACACACACACACACACACACACACACCTGTTTCACATCGCTGAGCTTTGGCCCAGGTTTATTGGTATTGAAGGAATGTTAATTATATGTGGTTTCGTCCTAACAGGCGTGCGTTAGGATCGTCGCAGAGCATGTGTACGCAGCGTTAGCGCTATCTTCCCTTTAGATCTGACGGACACTGATTACAGGACACACCACAGCAGGAGGAAGAAGTGTGTGTGTGTGTGTGTGTGTGTGTGTGTGTGCGTGTGTTTGTTACTCTACTGGTCAGGACTAAAGGTTTATGTTTAGCTTTGTGTATAAACTTGGAGACCTTTGTGTGTATAGTATGTACAGAATTAGAAGGGTTAACTGGTTTGGTTCTCTCTCTGGGGGAACTCTTAAAGGTTCCATGTAGAACCCTGCAACAGAAAAAGGTAAGGTTGAAAAGGTAGTACCGAAAAACAAGTTGCTTTTATTAGGCTTTTTATGAGAAATGCCTAGTTTAAAGCAGCAGTATGTAACTTTTGGGGCCCTCCTCGGTACAAAAAATGTTTTGGTATCTGAGTCTAACTGTGAGAATATAAAAGTCAGAAAGTCCAAAAGTTTAAAAAATAAAAATAAAAATAATAAAAAAAAAAAACCACTCAAGCCACGTCTGACTCTGAATTAGTATTTTACATTATCAGGGCTAGAACACCATTTATTTTTGTTATTATTATTTCTTCCCTAATGGCTCAACAATCCTATTTCCTAATTTTTGGATCAAACTGGATTTTTAAATCAGCAAATATATTTGTACTTTTATTATAATTTTTAAATATTTTTTTGAGATGTTTGTTTAGAACATTTCATTTTAGAATTTATCATTATTATAAATAATAATTTGGCAGGTAACTTTATTTATCCATCAATATGATTCTTTTTTCCAGTAACCACATTTACAACAACAGATAACATTTTTTAAATTTTGTAAAATGAACAGTCCATAGCCAAAAGGAGATCTTGTATTTGATCCGTTTAACAAAATGTTACATACTGCAGCTTTATTGAACTGAAGCCAATATGTGATAACTCTTCTCTCCTAATTATCTGCTATTTAGAGATTATTGTCTTCAGTTAAACTAGGATATCTATCTAATCTGTGTTCTTCAAAATGGCTGAACACTGAAGATGAGCTATAAAAAAAAACAAGATGAATTTTGCAGTCATTTATTATCGTATTATTAAGTAACAAAGCAATGTGACAATGTGAGCTTTGCGGCACTGTCGCACCCTAGAATTTCCACACGATTTATTTTAAAAATGGGATTTTTAACTTAATTAATTTCATAATTAACTTTGTTAATTTAACAATGCATTAAAATGTTGTAATTTGTAAATGAATTCTTTCCCCTCCAAGGTTCTTCAAAGCCACCAGTAATGTAGTGTCATTAATCCTGCTTTAAAGGCCCAGACAGTGAGAGTACATTCACTCTGCAGAGCCGTAGATCTAAAATGGAGAAGGTGCTAATTGTGTGCATGCATGAGAATTTATATAACACTCCCTGTCCCAACTAAAATGATTATGTAAATCTGGCATGCAGTCAGACGGGAAGCTGGATTAGATGATATAACTATCTTTTGTTTTTGTAATTTTTCCTGTTTGTTTCTAGCAACCAACTGAGACAATTGATCAAGCACATGAAATGAATAATAAATGTCTAATGTAACAAATTCTAAACTGGATCAGGTTCACAGAACTGAATTATGAACCGGATCTGATTTATATAACTGAATCAAGTTGAGTGTGAACTGAACCACAGTTTATAAAACAGACTCACATCAATTAACAACTGATTCAGATTTGCAGAACTCAAACATTTACATCTATGGCATTTGCCCTCATCTAGAGCAACTTACCTTTATCTCATTAATACAACTAGCAGTCTATAAGAGTCTTGCTCAAAGGCCCAGAAGTGGTAGCTTGGAAGTGCTAGGATTTGAACTCACAACCTCCCAACCAGTAGTCCAAAGTCTTAACCACTGAGCTACAATCAGAGTTCATTCTGAGCTGAATCAAATTACCAAAACTGAATTAAATGAATTCTGATCTTGAATCTGGAGTCATGTCTGTGTCTGGGCCTCTGGCAAAAAAAAAAAAAAAAAACAAGCAACATTCTGCTTCCTCACCCACAGCGTGTTCCTGTTAATTCTGAGCTGAATCAACTTTATAAAACTAAATCGACTTGATTCTTATCTGACTCAGGTTTACAGAAATGAATGGACCATTTCTTGGAGAAAGTTGGGAAAATAGTTTTTTTTTTTTTGCTGGAACAAAGATATGAAGTGGAAAGATGGAAAGAAAATACATGCAGCAGTTTGTCTAACCGTCTGCATTCCTCTGAGATCTGATATCAACAGTAGCCTCTTTTTTTATGTAACGCTTTGTCAGTCAGCTATGCTGTTCCCACTTTATCTCTTTCCACACTCCACTCCACATTTATCTGATCCTGCCTTTCAAACACGCACAGAAAGGCCTGCGCATGCTGCGCCTCGTCCTCATCCTGTCCTTTTTTCTCTCTGTCTATCTCTCGGTCTTTGTGCAAAAATGTCCTCCAGCCTGCAACTCCGTGCACACACACAGACACGCACACACATATGCACACACCACCACTTTAACCAATGGCGTGAAAAAAAGGGAATAAAAACCACCATATGTGGCGTGGATAGTATACGTGAAAAGAAAAGCAGACAGTCTGAAACAAAACAGGGACAAAAGCTAACAAAAGCAACTGCACAAGACGCAGCACGATCGACGTCTCTCGCCCTCGGGGCCCGAATCAACTCCAGGTCAGTTGCACAAAGAGACAGAGAGACAGCACTCCGCCTGGGAAAGAACGACAGAGCAGAAAAAGAAAGAGAGAAAAAGGGGCATCCTGGTATCATCAGAGTGCAGGATCAGGTTCAGGGATTTATTCATGTCCATGAGATTTAGTTTCACATCACCGGCACATCACGAGCAGCTAAAGTGACCCATATTCATCCCACACGCACAGGCCAGAGTAAACCGGGGCTTAGCTCGGATTAGATTACATCCTGTTCTTAACCGCTGATTTCAATACACACATACACACAGACACACAGACACACACACATACACACACACATTGGCAGTGAGAGCAAAACACAATAGAGAGAAAGAGAGCGGCAATGTTTAAGCGCCAGATAAATGTCTGTGATATAATAAAAGGAGGAGACGAGTCGCAACACTGAACCTCAACAAACGAAACTGTTTAAACTGAATCACTGAATTTAACGAAGTTTAAAATTAAATGAATTTCCCAAAGGTGTCATATTATTACATGCTAAAATGTTCAAACTGAACTGTTCAGAGAGTTTTCAGACTAATTCTTGCCTTCACCTTGTAGGAAGTGATTTATGCCTCATGTCAAGTTAATTCACCTGATTCGAGTAACATCCGAACTAAAGCACGCTTGCAGAATGGTCCAACTTACGTCAAATGAAGCATGTCCGTTATCTGAAGTTTGTTTTTTTGTTTTGTGCTGGACCTGCAATGCTAATGTAGCTAACAAACAAGGGAAGCGTATAGCCTCCAGTTTAGCATCATCACACACTCACCTCAAAACACGTTGTTCGGCTCAGTAATACATCAACAGTTTCTTAAAATAGCTATAAGTCCACATAAAAAAAATAAATAAATAAATACACAATTCAAATTCGAACTTTATTATCATCCAAATCACTCTAATTTTAAGCCACGCCTCCTCCCTGAACCTAATGCAGACACAATGCGACATCACACTGTACCTTATTTATGAACTGAATCAAGTTTATAGAGCTTATAGAGCAAGTTTATAAACTGATTCACTTTTAGAGATGATAGAGATGAATCTGAATCACTTCTAAGCTGATTCAACTAAAAAAGTAAATTCTGATCTGAGTCTCACTTTATACTGAGACTTTTCTACAAGTTTATACAAGTGAACTGAATTAATTCTACATTAGTTCAAGTTTATAGAAGTGAACCAAGTCAATTAAAAACTGTGTGTGTGTGTGTGTGTAGATCTGAATAAATTCTGAACTGACAATCAATCAAGTAATATCTGATATGAATCTTATTTATGGATAACTGAATCAAGTCGATCGTGGACTGAACCAAGTTTATAAAACTGACATGTTACAATTTTGTACTGAATCAGTTTTACAGAAGTGAATCAGAAATAGTTCTGAGCTGAATCAAGTTGATCAAACTGAATGAATCACTTCTGTTGTGACTCAAGCATACAGCACAGAATCAAGTCGATTCTGATCTATGGAAAATGGAACTGAATCGAGTCAGGTGTGAAGTTGTGCAAAATGAACTGAACAAAGTCAAGTATGAACTGATTCACATTCATCTGAATCCTGAGTCCAGTCCGTGTCAGGGCCTGTCGCAAAAAAACAAGAGGAAAGGCGACAATTTGCTTCCTCACCCACAAAGTGTTCCTGGCCAGAGGAGGCAGGGAGGGACGGTCTGGCATTTTATATTTTCAGCACCGGCCTTTTATTTTCCTCCCCACTTCCCCCGTTCGTGTCGAACGTACACTCCAGTGGCGGAGGACCAAAGTCAGCCTTCGTCTTGCGGTGAAAAAGTTCACGACGCAGGTCGAGTTCGTGAAACTGCACTGTTTCTGGTCATGGAGCCTGAAATCAGAGTTCTATGGCTGACCACATAAGTACATGTTAGCTTTTTAAAAATGCTAAAATGTGGCCAGCGTGGACATGGGAATGACGGAGACTCCCAGCAGATGACATAGACTCACTGAGGCCTTGTTTTGAAGGACATAAACCATATGAGGTTACTCAACCAAACCCTTGAGGTCACAAGGTCAAAGGATAGCAGTGGCTGGTCAAAGGCCGGTCAAGGTCAAAGGTCACAGTGAGTAGCGATTTGAGTAGATGATCAAATATCAGTCTTAAAGAACATCATACACATGTTCATGTTCCTTTTTATCCTTTTTTGGCTACTTTGTGAAGTGAGACAAC